>NW_023310393.1:0-2352 GCF_011077185.1 Oxyura jamaicensis | reverse complement strand
CTCCTGCAGCCGCTCCTGCAGCCACCCCAGCTCCTGCTCCTGCAGCCACTCCTGCAGCCACCCCAGCTCCTGCTCCTGCAGCCGCTCCTGCAGCCACCCCAGCTCCTGCTCCTGCAGCCGCTCCAGCTCTTGCTCCTGCAGCTGCTCCAGCTCCTACAGCTCCAGCTCCAGCAGCTCCTGCAGCTCCAGCTCCAGCTCCTGCAGCTGTTCCAGCTCCAGCTCCTGCAGCCGCTCCAGCTCCTGTGGCTGGGCCAGAGAAACGAGCCGTAGCAGTGCAAGTTGCCCCTGCAGAGGGTGTTCCAACCCCTGTGGCAGACCCTGTGGTTGGGTCAGAGAAACGAGCTGTAGCAGTACAAGTTGCCCCTGTAGACAAGGTGAAAAAATGGTATAGAGACTCAGGTCGTTTAGAACGCAGAGAGTCTTCTGCTAGGTCTAGGTGTAGAGAAGATGAGGTCGGGCTATCAGAGGAGCAGGAGGATGAAGATGGGGATGTTGAAAAATCAACAGTAGTTACCCGAAACCTATACCAGCGTGAGCTACGAGATGTGCGAAAAGATTTTGGTCGCTGCATAGATGAGCAGCTTGTCACCTGGCTGCTCCGGTGCTGGGATACCGGAGCCAATTGTGTGGAATTAGACGGCAAGGAAGCCAGGCGGCTGGGATCCCTTGCTAGAGATGCAGGCATTGACAAAGCAATTGGAGATGGAGCACGATCTCACAGCCTCTGGAGGCGTCTCCTGTATGCTGTAAGGGAAAGGTTTCCCTACAAGGAAGAACTTGTATGTCTGCCAGGCAAGTGGACCACTATGGAAAAGGGAATCCAGTACCTGAGGGAATTAGCCGTACGGGAGGTGATTTATGAGGACCCAGACAATGGACCCACAGATCCAGATGGACCCACAGATCCAGATGAAGTCAGGTGTACATGACCCATGTGGCGGAAGTTTGTACAGAGTGCACCATCATCATATGCCAGCTCATTGGCAATAATGGCCTGGAAAGAGGATGAGGAACCCACAGTGGGTGATGTGGCTAAACAACTCCGGCAGTACGAAGAAAGCCTCTCCTCTTCCCTACAGGCCTGCGTCTCGGCTGTGGAGAAACTTTCTGAAAGCGTCCATCAACTAAAAGAGAATACTTTGGATAAACTCTCTGAAGAGGTCCAGCAACTTAAAGAGAGATTATTTTCTTCCCCACCTGAACGAAGCAGGGTCCACCAAGTAAAAGTGAATACTTTGGAGAAACTCTCTGAAGAGGTCCAGCAACTTAAAGAGAGTTTATTTTCCTCCCCTCCTGTACAAACCAATGTCTCTGCTATTAGGGGTAAGCGCTCATCCGTGCAAGGAAGACGATATGGTGGACACACAGCTCAGGCCATCCTGTGGTTTTACCTACGTGACCATGGAGAGGACATGAGAAAATGGGATGGAAAATCCACCGCGACCCTAGAGGCACGGGTACGTGAGTTGCAAAAGAAAACAATCGGGAAAAAGGGGGTCTCTGAAAAGTTTGCTGCTCCAACTTCCAGCAGGCAGTCCTTTAAACACAGGAATGAAGATTCTGACGAGGATTAGAGGGGCCCTGCCTCCAGCCAGGGGGAGGAAAGGGACAATCGAGTTTATTGGACTGTGTGGATTCGATGGCCTGGCACATCAGACGCACAGAAGTATAAGGCTTTAGTAGACACCGGTGCACAATGTACTCTAATGCCATCAAGCTATACAGGGCCAGCACCCATCAGTATTTATGGAGTGACGGGAGGATCCCAGCAATTAACTGTATTGGAAGCTGAACTGAGTCTAACTGGGAATGAGTGGCAAAAACACCGTATTGTGACTGGCCCGGATGCTCCATGCATCCTTGGCATAGACTATCTTAGAAGAGGATATTTTAAGGACCCAAAAGGGTTCCGCTGGGCTTTTGGCATAGCTGCCTTAGAGGCAGAGGGCATTGAACAATTGTCTACCTTGCCCGGTCTCTCAGAGGACCCTTTTGTTGTGGGGTTGCTGAGGGTCGAAGAACAACAAGTGCCAATTGCTACTACAACTGTGCACCGGCGGCAATATCGCACCGACCGAGACTCCCTGATTCCCATCCATGAGCTAATTCGTCAGCTGGAGAGCCAAGGAGTGATCAGCAAGACTCATTCACCTTTTAATAGTCCCATATGGCCAGTGCGGAAGTCTAATGGGGAGTGGAGGCTAACCGTGGACTATCGTGGCCTGAATGAGGTCACACCACCACTGAGTGCTGCAGTGCCGGACATGCTAGAACTCCAGTACGAACTGGAATCAAAGGCAGCCAGGTGGTACGCCACAATTGATATCGCTAATGCATTTTTCTCCATCCCTC
>NW_023310392.1:2483-2725 GCF_011077185.1 Oxyura jamaicensis | reverse complement strand
GTCCCCAGTTCCCATCCCTGTCTTCGTTCCCATCCCCATTCCTGTCCCCATCCCCATTCCTGTCCCCATACCCACCCCTGTCCCCCTTCCCACCCCCGTCTTCGTCCCCATCCTCACCACCGTCCCCACCCCGATCCCCATCCACGTCCCCACCCCTGTCCCCATCCCCATCCCTGTCCCCGTCCCCATTCCTACCCCCATCCCGGTCCCCATCCCTGTCCCTGTCCCCAGCTCGCAGCCCC
>NW_023310392.1:0-2383 GCF_011077185.1 Oxyura jamaicensis | reverse complement strand
GGAGCCACCGTCATCGCCTCCGCTGTAGTGCGAGGGTGCGGGCATGGACAGGAGCACGGCGCTGCTGCTCTGCGGTGAGGCCGTGCCCCTCTGTCCCCGTGCCCCTCTGTCCCCGTGTCCCTCTGTCCCCGTGTCCCTCTGTCCCCGTGTCCCCTCAGCCCCCCCGGGCTGGGGGCAGGGGCCGCGTGGGGGGGGCTGGGGGGCGGGGGACATGGGAACGGGCACCAGGGGGATGAAGTGGCCGTGGGGATGGGGACACGGTGACAAGGACGCTGGGGCTGGGGATATGGTGATGAGATGGGCAGGGAGACATGGGGATGGGACAGTGGGGAGGGGGCGTTGGGGACGGGGACATGGGGACTGGGGGACGGGGACGTGGGGACGGGGATGTGGGGACGTGGGGACGGGACTTGTGGATAGGATGTGGGGTGGCCATGGGGACCGTGTGACAGGGCTGGCGGAAGCGCCTCTGAGCCCTGCACAGCCGGGGATGTCTGTGTGGGCCCAGCTGCTTTGCATGGGCGGCTGTGACACAGCTGCGTCCCCTGCCCCCCCCCGGCTGCTGTGGGAACGCTCCCCACACCCGTGGGTGCCCGTGGCCGAAACCGGGGGTGCAGCGAGGGCTGGGGGACAACGCGGTGACGGCAGCCCCTGTGCCCCCGGCCTCTTCTCCCTCCCAGCCCAATTCCTCAGCCTCGCAGGTAAGTCCTCGAGCCCTCGGTGTCCCCAGTCCCTCGGTGTCCCCGAGCCCACGGTGTCCCCAAGCCCCCCATGTCCCCGGCACGCTGGCGTCCCCGTGTCCCCCCTGCAGGCGCCCAGCCCCCCCTGCTGACGCTGGACCCCCCCTGGACGCCCCTGTTCAAGGGGCAGACGGTGACACTGACCTGCGGGACCCCCGACGAGCACGTCCCCATCGTGTGGAGCATCAACGGCAGGAGAGTGAGGGACAGAGCCAACCACCTCCAGCTCAACCTGCAGAACACCGGCCGCAGCAGCGTCCAGTGCCAGAGGTCCGGCTCCGAGTTCAGCCTCCGCATCGAGCTGAGCGTCTCTGACGGTGAGGGGCAGGGTGCCTGGCACCCGTGGGTGCTTGGCGGGGAGATGGGACACTCGGCTTCGCGGCCTTTGTCACCTCTCGTGCCATCGGCGCAGAGTGGGGGCAGCCCTGGGCACGCTGGGCATGACCCCCGTGCACGTGGGGCGTGTCCCCGTGCACACCAGTGAGTCCCCAGTGCGTACTGGGTGCACGTCCCTGCACACCGGTGCGTCCCTAACGCACACCGGTGCGTCCCCAGTGCACGCTGGGTGCATCCCCATGCACGTTGTGTGCATCCCCGTGCACGCCAGACCCACCCCGTGCACACTGGGTGCATCCCCAAGGCGCACTGGGTGCCCCCCCATGCACACTGGGTGCGTCCCCGTGCACACCAGCCCGTCCCCGCGCATCCTCCGTGCTCACCGGGTGCATCCCCGTGCACGTTGGGTGCCTCTCCGTGCACCCTGGGCGCATCCCCTACGCGCATCGGGTGCACACCCACGCGTCCCGGTGCCCACGCGTGTGTCCCAGCGTGACGCCGCTCTCCGCAGACTGGGTGGTGCTGCAGGTGCCGGTGCAGCCGGTGCTGGAGGGGGACGCGCTGGCGCTGCGGTGCCGGGGCTGGTGGAACAAGAGGCTGAGCAGCGTGAGCTTCTTCCACAACGGGGTGCTGCTGCCGGGGGGGGGGGGACGAGGACGAGCTGCTGCTCGTCCCCGCGCAGCGGCACCACAGCGGCCGCTACCACTGCACGTACAAGAGTTTCCTGAGGACGTACGACTCCAAGCCAAACGAGGTCATCGTGCACGGTGAGCGCGGGCAGGGGGCAGCGGGGACGGGGGCACGGCAGCGGGGTCACCGTCCCTGCTCGGCCCCTTCCCAGAGCTCTTCTCAGTGCCGGAGCTGAGCGTGGACGGTCCCCGGGAGCGCCCCGAGGGCAGCGCCCTCACCCTGGCCTGCGTCACCCGTGGCAGCCCCCTGCGGCCCCGCGTCGCCCTGCGGCACCTCTTCTACCGGGACGGGGTGGTGGTGGCGGGGCCCCAGGGGTCCCCCCAGCACCTGCTGCGGGCGCTGGCGCTGCCCGACTCGGGCTCCTACGCCTGCGAGGCGCAGGCAGAGGCGGCCGACGTGCAGAAACGCAGCGCCCCGGTCACCGTCACCGTGAGAAGTGAGCGGGTGGGAGGGGTCGGGAGGGGACACAGGGGGGCGCATCCCTGCCCGGGTCCCCCAGTCCTCCTTCGTGGTCCCCCAGTTCTGTCCCAGGCCCCCCACCTGCTCCCCAGGTCCTAACATCCATCCTGGGTCTCCCTCCCTGGGTCCCTCCATCCTTGCCCAGGACCCCTCTCCCT
>NW_023310391.1:0-2228 GCF_011077185.1 Oxyura jamaicensis | reverse complement strand
TGGGCAGAGTGACCACGAAATGGTGGAGTTCACTATTCTTGGCGAGGCCAGGAAGGGAACCAGTAAAACCACTGTACTGGACTTTCGGAGAGCTGACTTTGGGCTGCTCAGGACACTGGTTGGTAGAGTCCCTTGGGAGGCGGTTCTGAAGGGCAGAGGGGTCCAGGAAGGCTGGGCGCTCTTCAAGAGGCAAATCCTAATGGCGCAGGAGCGGTCTGTTCCCATGTGCCCAAAGATGAGCCAGCGGGGAAGAAGACCAGCCTGGCTGAACAGAGAACTGTGGCTTGAGCTTAGGAGAAAAAAGAGGGTTTATAATCTTTGGAAAAGTGGGCAGGCCACTAGGGAGGACTATAAGGATGTAGCGAGGCAGTGCAGGGACAAAATCAGAAAGGCCAAAGCTCACCTGGAGCTCAATCTGGCTACTGCCGTTAAAGATAACAAAAAACGCTTTTATAAATACATCAACACAAAAAAGAGGACAAAGGAGAATCTCCATCCTTTACTGGATGCAGGGGGAAACTTAGTTACAAGAGATGAGGAAAAGGCGGAGGTGCTCAATGCCTTCTTTGCCTCAGTCTTTAGCGGCAATACCGGTTGTTCTCTGGATTCCCAGTACCCTGAGCTGGTGGAAGGGGATGGGGAGCAGGATGTAGCCCTCACCATCCACGAAGAACTGGTTGGTGACCTGCTACGGCACTTGGATGTGCACAAGTCGATGGGGCCGGATGGGATCCACCCAAGGGTACTGAGAGAACTGGCAGAGGAGCTGGCCAAGCCACTATCCATCATTTATCAGCAGTCCTGGCTATCGGGGGAGGTCCCAGCTGACTGGCGGCTAGCGAATGTGACGCCCATCTACAAGAAGGGCCGGAGGGCTGACCCGGGGAACTACAGGCCTGTCAGTTTGACCTCAGTACCAGGGAAGCTCATGGAGCAGATCCTCTTGGGAGTCATCATGCGGCACTTGAAGGGCAAGCAGGCGATCAGGCCCAGTCAGCATGGGTTTGTGGAAGGCAGGTCCTGCTTGACGAACCTGATCTCCTTCTATGACAAAGTGTCGCGCTGGGTGGACGAGGGAAAGACTGTGGATGTGGTCTACCTTGACTTCAGCAAGGCTTTTGACACCGTCTCCCACAGCATTCTCCTCAAGAAACTGGCTGCTCTTGGCTTGGACTGGCGCACGCTTCGTTGGGTTAGAAACTGGCTGGATACCCGGGCCCAAAGAGTTGTGGTAAATGGAGTCAAGTCCAGTTGGAGGCCAGTCACTAGTGGCGTCCCCCAGGGCTCGGTGCTGGGGCCGGTCCTCTTTAACATCTTCATCAATGATCTGGACGAGGGCATTGAGTGCACCCTCAGTAAGTTTGCAGATGACACCAAGTTAGGTGTGTGTGTCGATCTGCTCGAGGGTAGGAAGGCTCTGCAGGAGGATCTGGATAGGCTGCACCAATGGGCTGAGGTCAACTGCATGAAGTTTAATAAGGCCAAGTGCCGGGTCCTGCACCTGGGGCGTAATAACCCCAAACAGAGCTACAGGCTGGGAGATGAGTGGTTGGAGAGCTGCCAGGCGGAGAAGGACCTGGGAGTGATAGTGGACAGTCGGCTGAATATGAGCCAGCAGTGTGCTCAGGTGGCCAAGAAGGCCAACGGCATCCTGGCTTGTATCAGAAATAGTGTGAGCAGCAGGGCTAGGGAGGTGATCGTCCCCCTGTACTCGGCTCTGGGGAGGCCGCACCTCGAGTACTGTGTTCAGTTTTGGGCCCCTCGCTACAAGAAGGACATCGAGGTGCTTGAGCGGGTCCAAAGAAGGGCGACGAAGCTGGTGAGGGGCCTGGAGAACAAGTCCTACGAGGAGCGGCTGAAGGAGCTGGGCTTATTCAGCCTGGAGAAGAGGAGGCTCAGGGGCGACCTTATCGCTCTCTACAGATACCTTAAAGGAGGCTGTAGAGAGGTGGGGGTTGGCCTGTTCTCCCACGTGCCTGGTGACAGGACAAGGGGGAATGGGCTAAAGTTGCGCCAGGGGAGTTTTAGGTTAGATGTTAGGAAGAGCTTCTTTACTGAAAGGGTTGTGAGGCATTGGAACAGGCTGCCCAGGGAGGTGGTGGAGTCACCATCCCTGGAAGTCTTCAAAAGACGTTTAGATGTAGAGCTTAGGGATATGGTTTAGTGGGGACTGTTAGTGTTAGGTTAGAGGTTGGACTCGATGATCTTGAGGTCTCTTCCAACCTAGA
>NW_023310390.1:4007-6204 GCF_011077185.1 Oxyura jamaicensis | reverse complement strand
CCCCCATACTGGTCCCAGTCAGTCCCCTGACCCCATACTGGTCCCAGTCCCCACCCATACTGGTCCCAGTCAGTTCCCTGACTACATACTGGTCCCAGCTCCCTCCCCGTACTGGTCCCAGTTCCTCCCCTGACCCCATACTGGTCCCAGCCCCCCCCATACTGGTCCCAGCTCCCCCCCATACTGGTCCCAGTCCCGTCCCAGTACCGGTGCCCCGGTCGGGCTCCACGCTGGGGTCGGTGACCACGGGCAGCAGCCGCCCGGTGAAGGGGTGCCGGACGTGGCGGCCATGGAGGTGCTGGGGGGGAGTGGGCGGGGTCACCACAGGCCCCGCCCCCAGAAGCCACACCCCCCTTCAACAAGCCACGCCCCCCCAAACTCCACCCACTACATTAAGAGTCTCTGGGCCCCACCGCGTGCATTGCCCCTTTAAGACCCCCCCAACCCCACCCTCACAAGCCCCACCCCCTGCCGCGAAGCCACGCCCCCTTTCCACACGCCCCGCCCCTTCCCTAATCCCCGCCCCCTGGCCTCAAAGCCCCCCCCCCCCCGGGGCAACCCCAGCCCCTCCCTGGACCCACCCAAAGGTCCCGCCCGCGAACCACGCCCAGTTCAAGCCACGCCCACTGTGACCACGCCCCCTTAAGCCCCGCCCCCTCACCGTGTAGCGGGGGTCCTGGGGGTGCACGGCCACGGCCACGTCCCCCAGCATGGTCTCGGGGCGCGTGGTGGCCACCGGCAGCTCCAGGCCTGGGGGGGGGACAGGGGACACGGTGGGGACACGGTGACACATTGGGGACATGGTGGGGACACGTTGGGGACACGTTGGGGGACATGGTGGGGGCAGGGGACATGTTGGGGACACATTGGGGACACGGTGGGGACACGTTGGGGGACATGGTGGGGGCAGGGGACACGTTGGGGACACATTGGGGACACGGTAGGGACACATTTGGGGACTGGTGGGGACATGGGACACCTTGGGGACATGGTGGGGACATGGAGACACGGAGGGGACACGTTTGGGGACAGGTGACGCGTTAGGGACACGCTGGGGACATGGTGGAAACAAGGGACACGGTGAGGACATGGTGGGGACACATTTGGGGACATGGTGGAAATGGGACACGTTGGGAACACGTTGGGGACACGTTTGGGGACACGGTTGGGGGCAGGTGACACGTTGGACGCATTGGGGACACGGTGGGGACACATTTGGGGACTGGTGGGGACATGGAACACGTTGGGGACATGGTGGGGACACGTTTGGGGACATGGTGGGGACATGGGGACACGGAGGGGACAGGGTGGGGACACATTGCAGACCCATTTGGGGACATGGTGGGGACAGGTGACACATTGGGGACACATTTAGGGACATGAGACACGTTGGGGACACGTTTGGGGACATGGTGGAAACGGGACACGTTGGGGACACGTTGGGGACACGCCGGGGACACGCCGGGGACACATTTGGGGACATGGGGACATGGTGGAGACATGGTGGGGACATGGTGGGGACACGTTGGGGACACATTTGGGGACATGGGACACGTTGGGGACACAGTGGGGACGTAGAAAATGCTGGGGACATGTTTGGGGACATGGTGGAGACATGGGACACGTTGGGGACATGTTTGGGGACACATTTGGGGACATGGAGGTGGAGCCCCAAGGGGACCTCAAAGGGCCACCAAGAGACCCCAAGGGGACAAGGGACCCGCAGGTGACATCGAGGGGCCACCAAGGGGACCCCAAAGGGCCACCAAGGGGCCACCTGCATGGAGGTGGAACCCCGAGGGGACCCCAAAGGGGACAAGTGACCTCGCGGGTGACCCCGAGGGGCCACCAAGGGGACCCCAAAGGGCCACCAAGGGCCACCAAAGGGACCCCAGGGGGACACACATGGAGCTGGAACCCCGAGGGGACCCCAAAGGGGACAAGTGACCCCCGGGTGACCCCGAGGGGACAAGGGACCCCCGGGTGACCCTGAGGGGCCACCAAGGGGACCCCAAAGGGCCACCAAGGGGCCACCAAAGGGATCCCAGGGGCCCCCAAGGGGACAAGAAGTGACCCCCTGGGTGACCCCAAGGGGACCCCAGGGGACCCCAAAGGGGACAAGGGACCCCCTGGGTGACTCCGAGGGGACACCAAGGGGACAAGGGACCCCCTGGGTGACCCCGAGGGCCACCAAAGG
>NW_023310390.1:3183-3997 GCF_011077185.1 Oxyura jamaicensis | reverse complement strand
GGGACCCCAGGGGCCACCAAGGGGACAACAAAGGGCCACCAAGGGCCCCCAAAGGGACCCCTGCGGGGAAGTGGAACCCCGAGGGGACCTCAAAAGGCCACCAAGAGACCCCAAGGGACCCCGATGGGACCCCGAGGGGACAAGGGACCCCCGGGTGACCCCGAGAGGCCACCAAGGGGACCCCAAAGGGACCCCAGGGGGACACACATGGAGCTGGAACCCCAAGGGGACCCCAAAGGGGACAAGGGACCCCCGGGTGACCCTGAGGGGCCACCAAGGGGACCCCAAAGGGCCACCAAGGAGCCACCAAGGGGACAAGAAGTGACCCCCCGGGTGACCCCAAGGGGACCCCAGGGGACCAAAAGGGGACAAGTGACCCCCGGGTGACCCCGAGGGGACAACGGACCCCCGGGTGACCCTGAGGGGACACCAAGGGGACCCCAAAGGGCCACCAAGGGGCCACCAAAGGGATCCCAGGGGCCACTAAGGGGACAAGAAGTGACCATGCTGGTGACCCCAAGGGGACCCCAGGGGACCCCAAAGGGGACAAGGAACCCCCAGGTGACCCCACTGGGACCCCAGGGGGGACAAGTGACCCCCTGGGTGACCCCGAGGGGACACCAAGGGGACCCAAAAGGGGACAAGGGACCCCCAGGTGACCCCACCGGGACCCCAGGGGGGACAAGTGACCCCCCGGGTGACCCCAAGGGGACCCCAGGGGACCCCCAAAGGGGACAAGTGACCCCATGGGTGACTCTGACGGGACGCCAAGGGGACAAGAAGTGACCATGCTGGTGACCCCAAGGGGACCCCA
>NW_023310390.1:2075-3173 GCF_011077185.1 Oxyura jamaicensis | reverse complement strand
GGACAAGGGACCCCCAGGTGACCCCGAGGGGACACCAAGGGGACCCCAAGGGGACAAGGGACCCCCAGGGTGACCCCGACGGGACCCCAGGGGGAACATGTGACCCCCCGGGTGACCCCAAGGGGGCACCAAGGGGACACCAAGGGGACACCAAGGGGACAAGGGACCCCCAGCTGACCCCAAGGGGACCCCAGGTGACCCCCAGGGCCCCCCCCTCACCGTCATCCCCCTCCACGGGGTAGGCGAAGGCGACGAGGACGCCGAAGGTGACAGGGCGGGGACAGCCGGGGACAACGAGCGCCGTGGGGCCGCCCAGCGCCCGGGGCTCCACCTGGGGACGATGGGGGACGGAGGTGAGGGGTCGGGGGGCGTCCCCAGTGCGGGGACAGCTCGGGGACAGGTTTGGGGACAGGGCCACCCCCCCCCTCTCACCTCCACGTCGGCCACGGCGGAGCGCAGGGCGCACGACCAGTTGACCAAGCGGCGGCGGCGCCGAACCAGCCCGGCCCCGTGGAGCCGCACGAACGCCTCGGTCACCGCCCGAGAGAAGCCCTGGGGGGGTTGGGGACATCGAGGGGACAGTGAGGGGACATCGAGGGGACACTGGGGGGACGCTGAGGGGACCCTGAGGGGACCAAGCAGTGGCGGTGCCAAAATCGGCCCCGTGGAGCCGCACGAACGCCTCGGTCACCACCCGAGAGAAGCCCTGGGGGGGTTCGGGACACTGAGGGGACACTGGGGGGACATCGAGGGGACACTGGGGGGACGTGGGGGGACACTAGGGGGATGCTGAGGGGACCCTGAGGGGACCCTGAGGGGACCAAGCGGCGGTGGTGCCGTACCAGCCCAGCCCCATGGAGCCGCACGAACGCCTCGGTCACCGCCCAAGAGAAGCCCTGGGGGGGTTGGGGACATCGAGGGGACATCGAGGGGACACTGGGGGGACACTGGGGGACACTGGGGGGATGCTGAGGGAACCCTGAGGGGACCAAGTGGCGGTGGTGCCGAACCAGCCCGGCCCCGTGGAGCCGCACGAACGCCTTGGTCACCACCCGAGAGAAGCCCTGGGGGGGTTGGGGACACTGAGGGGACACCGAG
>NW_023310390.1:1175-1975 GCF_011077185.1 Oxyura jamaicensis | reverse complement strand
GCGGCGCCGCACCAGCCCGGCCCCCTGGAGCCGCACGAACGCCTCGGTCACCGCCCGAGAGAAGCCATGGGGGGGTTGGGGACATCGAGGGGACAGTGAGGGGACACTGAGGGGACACTGGGGAGACACTGGGGGGACGCGGGGGGACGCTGAGGGGACCCTGAGGGGACCAAGTGGTGGCGGTGCTGCACCAGCCCGGCCCCGTGGAGCCGCACGAACGCCTCAGTCACCGCCCAAGAGAAGCCCTGGGGGGGTTGGGGACATCGAGGGGACAGTGAGGGGACATCGAAGGGATACTGGGGGGACACTGAGAGGACCCCGAGGGGACACCGAGGGGACACCGAGGGGACACCGAGGGGACCAAGCGGCGGCGGCGCCAAACTCGGTCCCGTGGAGCCGCACGAACGCCTCGGTCACCGCCCGAGAGAAGCCCTGGGGGGGTTGGGGACATCGAGGGGACACTGAGGGGACACTGGGGGGACGCTGAGGGGACCCTGAGGGGACACCGAGGGGACATTGGGGTGACACTGAGGGGACACCGAGAGGACACTCACGGGGTCCATGGTGAAGGCGCAGCGGCTCCAGTCCAGCGACGCCCCCAGCGCCCGAAGCTGCTGCAGGATGGCGGCGCCGTGGCTGCGGGGGTGGCGTGTCCCCAAGTGTCACCTCCCCCCCACGGGGGGGTCCCCGAGGTGTCACCTCCCCCCCATGGGAAGGTCCCCGAGGTGTCACCTCCCCCCCCAACGAGATCATCTCCCCCCATGGTATGTCCCCAAGGTGTCACCTCCCCCCTCTGTGGG
>NW_023310390.1:0-1165 GCF_011077185.1 Oxyura jamaicensis | reverse complement strand
AGGTGTCACCTCCCCCCCAAGGAGGTCACCTCCCCCCATGGTATGTCCCCAAGTGTCACCTCCCCCCCACCGGGGGGGTCCCCGAGGTGTCACCTCCCCCCCACGGGGGTCACCTCCCATCCCTGTGTCCCCGACCAACGTCCCCCTGTCCCCAGCCGTGTCCCCAACCTGTCCCCGTGTCCCCACCCCATGTCACCAACCTGTCCCCACGTCCCCAACCCTGTCCCCGTGTCCCCAACCCTGTCCCCGTGTCCCCAACCAACGTCCCCCTGTCCCCCGCCATGTCCCCAGCCCTGTCCCCACCCTGTCCCCGTGTCCCCAACCCTGTCCCCGTGTCCCCAGCCCTGTCCCCAACCCCATTCCCATGTCCCCAACCCTATCCCCGTGTCCCCAACCCCCCTCCTGTGTCCCCAACCCCATTCCTGTGTCCCCAACCAACGTCCCCGTGTCCTCAGCCATGTCCCCAACCTGTCCGTGTCCCCACCCCGTGTCCCCAACCTGTATCCATGTCCCCAATCCGTGTCCCCAACCTGTCCCCATGTCCCCAACCCTGTCCCCAACCCCATTCCCGTGTCCCCAACCCTATCCCTGTGTCCCCAACCAACGTCCCCCTGTCCCCAGCCGTGTCCCCAGCCATGTCCCCACCCTGTCCCCATGTCCCCAGCCCTGTCCCCCTGTCCCCAACCCGTGTCCCCAACCCTATCCCCGTGTCCCCGACCAATGTCCCCGTCCCCAGCCGTGTCCCCAGCCATGTCCCCACCCTGTCCCCGTGTCCCCAGCCCTGTCCCCAACCCCATTCCCATGTCCCCAACCCTATCCTTGTGTCCCCAACCAACGTCCCCCTGTCCCCAGCCGTGTCCCCAGCCGTGTCCCCACCCTGTCCCCGTGTCCCCAACCCTATCCCCATGTCCCCAACCCCATTCCCGTGTTCCCAACCCTATCCCTGTGTCCCCAACCAACGTCCCCACGCCCCCAGCCGTGTCCCCACCCTGTCCCCGTGTCCCCACCCCGTGTCCCTGTCCCCTCACCGCTCCTTCCAGGCCCAGACCTCGTCCAGGAACTGGGCCCTGCTCAGCTCCTGCCGCCGCAGCCCCCGCTGCTGCCACAGCCAGCGCTCCACCACCGCCTGGGGACAGCGGGGACACGTTGGGGACATCGGGGGGGG
>NW_023310389.1:754-2634 GCF_011077185.1 Oxyura jamaicensis | reverse complement strand
CACCTCGTGGGAACAGGGCACGGTGATGAGGTGTGGGGACACCATGTGGGGATACGGTATGGGGACACCTCATGGGGACAGGGCATGGGGACACCATGAGGGGGCATGGCATGGGGGGACAGGGCATCAGGACGCTGCATGGGGACAGGGCAGGGGGATAGGTGTGGGGACACCACATGGGGACATGACATGTGGACAGGAAGTGGGACAGGGCATGGGGACACTGTATGGGAACCGGGCATGAGGACACCATCTGGGAGCATGGCACGGTGACAGGGACTGGGGACACCACATGGGGATATGGCATAGGGACACCGTGTGGGGACATCGCGTGGGGGTATGGTGTGGGGACACTGCGTGTTGTCAGGGCATGGGGATGGGACAGGGTGTGGGAACAGGGCAGGGGGACAGGGCAGGGGGATAGGTGTGGGGACACCACGTGGGGACAGGGCGTGGGACAGGGCATGGGGACACCACGTGGGGGCATGTCTTGGGGGACAGGGATTGGGTTCACCACATGGGGATACGGTATGGGGACCCTGTGTGGGGACAGGGCCTAGAGACACCGTGTGGGGACATCGCATGGGGGTGTGGTGGGGGGACACCACATAGGGTCAGGGCATGGGGACACTTTGTGGGGTATGGCATGGGGACAGGGTGTGGGAACGAGGCATGGGGATGCTGCACGGGGACAGGGCAGCGGGATAGGTGTGAGGACACCACGGGGGGGATGTAGTATGGGGACAGGGTGTGGGAACAGGGCATGGGGACATCATGTGGGGACACTGCGTGGGGACCTTGCATGGGGACAGGGCACAGTGATAGGGCTTGGGGACAGCACGTGGGGATATAGCATGGGGACACCAGGTGGGGACAGGGAGTAGGGGCATGGGGGCATGGCCTGGTCTCCACGTGGAGACCTGGCACAAGACACTGAGTGGGGACATGGCACAGTCCCCATATGGGGACACGTGGGCACAGGGACACGGCACGGGGACATAATGGGGACAGAGCACGGGGACATGGCAAGGCCCCCATGGGGCAGGAGCCCTTGCCCCCCGTGCGATGTCCCGAGGCCCCGCAGCCTCCTGCAGCCGACAGCGAGGCCAAGCGGGGGCCTGACCCCCACCACCCCCATAGCAGGTGGCAGCCGTCGGGGGCCACCACCGAGCGCCGTCCCCCGTCCCCTTGTCCCCCCCGTCCCCCGCCCCGCGCCCCCCGGCCATGCAGGCCGCGCCGCCGCCCGCCCCCACCGTCATCATGCACCAGGGCTACGCGGCCGTGCTGTGTGAGTACGGGTGTTGTGTGTGGGGGTGTCCCCATGGGGGTGTCCCCACGGGGTGTCACCGTGCGGGGTGGAGGCTGACGCACCCCCCGCAGGTGTCCTGGCCGTGCTGAGGCTGGAGGCTGCCGCGCTGGGCGAGTGCGAGCTGGCGCAGCTGCTGCAGGACCAGCTGCGCTACGAGAAGCGCCTGCAGTACACGGTACCCGGCCTCCCGGCCTCCCCGCCCGCCCTGGGGGGCAGCCTCCATTTCGGGGGGCCCGGAGGCCGGGCCTCCTCCCCGCCAGCCCCTTGTGCTCTTTCCCCTGCGCCCCCCCCCCCCCCGGCAGAAGCACTACTTCCCCGTGGGATACACGCTGCGGGTCCAGTACGAGGAGGTGCTGAGGCCGGCCAACATCACCCGCCTGGTGAGGCCCCAGCGGGGACAATTCGGGGACGGGGACGGGGTGGAGGCCGCGGCGGCGGTGGCGGTGGGTTGGTGGTTGGGGTTGGGTGGGTTGGGGTTTGGGGTTTGGTGGTTGGGGTTTGGGGTTTGTTGGGTTGGTGGTTGGGGATTGGGGTTTGGTGGGTTGGGGTTTGGTGGGTTGGGGTTTGTTGG
>NW_023310389.1:0-654 GCF_011077185.1 Oxyura jamaicensis | reverse complement strand
GGTTTTGGGGTTTGTTGGGTTGGGGTTTGGAGGTTTGTGGTTTTGGGGTTGGTGGTAGGGGTTTGGAGGTTGGGGTTTGGAGGTTTGGGGTTTTGGGGATGGTGGCTGGCGTTTGGTGGGTTGGGGTTTGGGTGGTTTGGGGTTTGGTGGTTTTGGGGTTTGGGGTTTGGTGTTTTGGGGTTTGTTGGGTTGGTGGTTGGGGTTTGGGGTTTGGTGGTTTGGCGGCAGGGAGGCCGCGGCCTCACCCCCAGCCTCCCCCATCCCGCAGCGCGCCGGGGCGGCCTCGGAGGCCTCGCTGCGCTACCTGTGGTTCCACGTCAGCGCGCAGGCGGTGCAGCGGATCCGCGAGGTGCTGCCCGAGCAGCACCCGTCGTGGCCCTACGCCCGCGACCTGGGCCGGCTGCTGGACGCCCTGGGCCGGGAGTACGGGCAGTACCGGCAGGTGGGGAGGGGAAGGGCCCGCGGCGCTGGGGACGGGAGGGAGGGCCGGGGGGGTCCCCACATCTGGCATTGGTGGTTCAGTGGTAGAATTCTCGCCTGCCACGCGGGAGGCCCGGGTTCGATTCCCGGCCAATGCAGCAATCCCCCCTTTTTTTTGGGGGGGGGGGTCAGTGTGGTGTTAACTCTGAAGCCTACTGACGGCCTCCCTGCCCC
>NW_023310388.1:0-1307 GCF_011077185.1 Oxyura jamaicensis | reverse complement strand
GGCGGGGACAGCACCCGCTTTGCTCACAGGGGTGTGTGGCCTAATGACCACACGGACACCAGGGTTCTTTTAGGATCACTAACTGCTTCCACTTTATTGATGACATAACTTCAACTCTCTCTTATTGAGGGCATAACTTCATCTCCTTATTGAGGACAGGCTCCCTTCTTATATCATTCACGCTACAGCAGTACTTTTCCCCTAACTATTAATTTGTCAACAACTTTGCCCCAAAACAGCAAACACCCATCAACTTCCATGTCTTAATGACTTGCAGAAAATGGACTCCACAATCAGTAAGATTGTAAAGAAGGTATGTTTATTCCGTGATGGGCAGTATGGGGGGGTAGTCCCACCTTAGTTGTGCGTACCTGATGCATCAACTTGCTATCGTTATATGCAGGAAAGAGTTACATATGCATGAAGTTTCACAATACGCCTATACATATTCATATTCATATTCAGCAAGGCGTCTCCTGAATCACCCTTCTTTGTTCCTTCTAAACTGTTTCCATTCCTGATTGCCGCATCGTTACGAGTCCAATTTAATCACCAGTCATGTGGCTTGTCGACCCCCCATGGCCACACTCACAGAGGTGGGAGCACTGTCAGCTGCACTTTCTGCATGACCAGAGTGCTTCCTGCTGGGGGCTATGTCCTACAGTCAGCCCTGGGCTGTGTGCCATCCCTGTTCTCTGCAAGGCTCATGAAGTGGAAGGTCTGACTCCAGAAGGCAGCTGTACCTGAACCAGGGGAATTTCTCTCATGTACAGTAATTATTTATCCTCCTCCCATATACAGTGTTATGGACCCAGTGTCATGAACCTCTTGTGTGGTTTTGCCCCATTTCTGGAGCTCTTCCATAGTGCCACGGAGAATCATGATACTCATGGCCTTTGCTTTCATAATCTACGTTTTGGATCCAATCTTCCTCTTCCCTCCCAAGTGGTTTTCACGTGTGTGCGTCCTGTGTTGGCAGGCTCAAAGCCTTACCCACCTGCTCGTCTGTCCTCATGAGTGTCACAGTTTTCTACAACACCATCATCATCCCTGTCTGTGTGAAGCTCATAATAATGCATAAGAGATGCTACGAATACCATCACCAGGTCAAAAAAAAAGAAATCAGGATCTTATTCCCTTCAAGCATTTGGTACAGCCTTGTGTTTACAGCAATCATAACTTTTTTCTTTCCACACAGGAACAGGACATACTCATAGGTGTGCATAAAAGAGAGAACTTTTGCTCTTCCACCTCACAGATTTTAACCAAGCCCTTCCCCAAACCTTCATCACCCCCTTGGTCGGTCC
>NW_023310387.1:0-1047 GCF_011077185.1 Oxyura jamaicensis | reverse complement strand
TGTAGAAAACTACTGGGTACATTGACACGTATTTACGCTTATTTGTAGATACGCCTATAAGGGTCTGTACTTGTACCCACTGCATGTATTGTAGATAGATATTTTCACGTTTAGCGCTTCCCAGCTGAAAGGCAGTCGGCCACCAATCAGCCAGCACGCAAAGGGAATGTGAGTCGAACAGCATGCAGCCAATCAGAGCAGCACTGTGAGATGAGTACTCCCTCCCCTCCTCAAAATGTCGGCCATCACAAAATGGTGGCCGTCACAAAATGTCGGCCCCCAGTTTTTGCACGTGGAGAGACATCCTGCTTCCATGGACCACAGCGTAAGCTAAACACGTATGCGGGTTTGGCACAGGCTGTCATTGCATGCTTCTTCTTTGGAGCCATATACACTGCTGGGTCTTAGCCAGTGACAGCCATTTGCTCCCTGCTTCTTTGACTTTACTGCTTAAAGCAATACTGCTCACGTGCAATATTGATTCTGTGCTTTTAGAAATGCAAATACGCATTTACAGTTACAGGTAAGCAAGTAAGTGTCTACATGTATGTAAATAGTGTGTCTGTGTAGAAAACCACCCCGTATATATACACATACTTGCATTTATTTGTGGATATACACACACGTGTCCGTACAACGAACGCACTGCGCATATTGTAGATATATATTTTCACATTTAGCGCTTCGCGGCTGAAAGGCAGTGGGCCACCAATCAGAGGGAGAACGTAGGTCACATGGCTCGAACAGCACGCAGCCAATCAGAGAGGCTCTGTGAGAAGAGCCCTCCCTCCCCACCACAAAATGTCAGCCCCCCGTGTGTTGCACGGGGAGGGATTTCTTGTTCCCATGGCCACTGCATAAGCTAGACACATAGGCCGGTTTGGGCTGCCAGTCACAAGAGAAGGCGTAACTGGCAGGAGGCAGGGTTGTTCTGCCTGCTGAAGGGTAAGACTGGCATGCGGTTCTTGGAAACCTGGGTGCCGTAACAGAAGTCTAGAAGTCCAAAAGAAGTCCAAAAGAAGTCCAAAAAGGGATTCACAAACTTTA
>NW_023310386.1:0-13787 GCF_011077185.1 Oxyura jamaicensis | reverse complement strand
GCAAAACCAGTTGTTCTCTGGACGCCCAGTACCCTGAGCTGGTGGAATGGGATGAGGAGCAGAATGTGGCCCCCACAATCCACGAGGAAATGGTTGGCGACCTGCTACAGCATTTGGATGTACGCAAGTCGATGGGGCCGGATGGGATCCACCCGAGGGTACTGAGAGAACTGGCGGAGGAGCTGGCCAAGCCACTTTCCATCATTTATCAGCAGTCCTGGCTATCGGGGGAGGTCCCAGTCGACTGGCAGCTAGCAAACGTGACGCCCATCTACAAGAAGGGCCGGAGGGTAGACCCGGGGAACTATAGGCCTGTTAGTTTAACATCAGTGCCAGGGAACCTCATGGAGCAGATTATCTTGGGTGTCATCATGTGGCAGTTGCAGGGCAACCAGGCAATCAGGCCTAGTCAGCATGGGTTTATGAAGGGCAGGTCCTGCTTGACGAACCTGATCTCCTTCTATGACAAGGTGACACGCTTAGTGGATGAGGGAAAAGCTGCGGACGTGGTCTACCTTGACTTCAGTAAGGCATTTGACACCGTTCCCCACAGCATTCTCCTCAGGAAACTGTCTGCTCATGGCTTGGACTGGCGCACGCTTCGTTGGGTTAAGAGCTGGCTGGATGGCCGGGCCCAGAGAGTTGTGGTGAATGGAGTCAACTCCAGTTGGAGGCCAGTCACTAGTGGAGTCCCCCAGGGCTCGGTACTGGGACCAGTCCTCTTTAACATCTTCATCGATGATCTGGACGAGGGGATCGAATGCACCCTCAGCAAGTTTGCAGACGACACCAAGTTAGGTGCGTGTGTCGATCTGCTCGAGGGTAGGAAGGCTCTGCAGGAGGATCTGGATAGGCTGGACCGATGGGCTGAGGCCAATGGTATGAAGTTCAACAAGGCCAAGTGCTAGGTCCTGCACCTGGGGCACAACAACCCCAAACAGAGCTACCGGCTGGGAGATGTGTGGTTAGAAAGCTGCCTGTCAGAGAAGGACCTGGGAGTAGTGGTTGACAGTCGGCTGAATATGAGCCAGCAGTGTGCTCAGGAAGGCCAACAGCATCCTGGCCTGCATAAGAAACAGTGTGGCCAGCAGGTCCAGGGAAGTGATTGTCCCCCTGTACTCGGCTCTGGTGAGGCCACACCTCGAGTACTGCGTTCAGTTTTGGGTCCCTCGCTACAAGAAGGACATGGAGGTGCTTGAGCGAGTCCAGAGAAGGGCAACGAAGCTGGTGAGGGGTCTGGAGAGCAAGTCTTACGAGGAGCGGCTGAGGGAGCTGGGACTGTTTAGCCTGGAGAAGAGGAGGCTCAGGGGTGACCTTATTGCACTCTACAGGTACCTGAAAGGAGGCTGTAGCGAGGCGGGTGTTGGCCTATTCTCCCACGTGCCTGGTGACAGGACGAGGGGGAATGGGCTAAAGTTGCGCCAGGGGAGGTTTAGGTTGGATATTAGGAAGAATTTCTTTACCAAAAGGGTTGTTAGTCACTGTAATAGGCTGCCCAGGGAAGTGGTTGAGTCACCGTCTCTGGAGGTCTTTAAAAGACGTTTAGATGTAGAGCTTAGTGATATGGTTTAGTGGAGGACTTGTTAGTGTTAGGTAAGAGGTTGGACTCGGTGATCTTGGAGGTCTCTTCCAACCTAGACTAATCTGTGATTCTGTGATTCTGTGAAAAGAGGTTGGCCAAATCCCTCTGTCTCCCACACTTAAGAATCATAACTGAATCACTGTCAGAGATGCCAGAAATTTCTGGGTGACTGGAGACATCATCATGTCAAACAATGAGCTCCTGACTGTTTCTGTGCAGTGTAACTACCATGGGAATCTGTTCATAATAAAGGATTTCAGAACCATGATTTTCATTATCATGGTCCCTAAGTATCACATGCTTGGCTGCTCTTGAAGAAGCTATAACCTCTTGCATGAGCATGGTCACTACAGCCCAGACTGCCTCTAATCTTAACCTCTTTAATGAGCTCTTCCGCATTGGTGAGCACGAGGTCCAGCAATGCTTCTCCTCTGGTTGGTTTGTCTAATAACTGGACGAGGAAGTTTTCTTCAGTGGACTCCATGAGTCTTCTGGATTGCTTACGTCCCACCACATGGCTTTCACCACGTGGCTTTCCCAGCAGACATCAGGGTGGTTGAAATCCCTCAGGTGGATGAGAGCTTGTGAGCATGATGTTTCCTGTAGTTGGAGCAAGAAGGCCTCATCAACAGGGCTGTTGGGCGGCCTTTAATAGACCCCAACCACAAGATGTCATTTATTTTTTCAGTCCTTCATTTTTAACCATAGGCTCTCAACCTGCTCTTGGCTGTTTCTTAAAGAGAACTCTTCACAATCTATCAATTTCTTAACATATAGGGCAATATCTCCACCCTTCCTTCCCTGCCTTTTGTCTTCTGTAAAGCTTGTAGCCCTCCATTCCAATGTTTCATCTGTGTGATTCATCCCACCATGTTTCCATGTTAGCAATTAGACCATAGTTTTATAACTGCACAGTGGCTTCCAGCTCCTCCTGCTTGTTTCCCATGCTGCATGCATTAGTGTAGAGGTACTTCAGCTGTGCGATGGGTCGCATCACCTTTTTAGAGCAATCCTTCCTAATTCCTATGGGACAATTCACGGGTGCTTCCCTGCTGTTTAAAGTACTGACATTCAGGGATTCTTTTGAGTCACTAACAGGTACATCTCCTTCCCCTGCCAAATCTAATTTAAAGCCCTGCTAATGAGTCTGGACAGTTTGCTGCCGAAAATGCTCTTGCCCAACTTGTTCAGGTGCGCCCCATCCTGTGTCAGCATGCCCGGTCTCTCAAAAGCACACCCGAGATCATAGAACCTGAAACCTTGATCATGGCATCAGCTACGAAGCTAATCATTCACCTGATCTGTATGCCAACTCCTCCACGGGTCCCGGTCTCCAAGTCTCTTTCTCCCAGTCTCCCACAATGGTGGAAGCAACCACCGGATGGCTGGAAACATATCCTGTGCCCCAGGCCACCACCCGGAATGCTATCCTGGGCCTTGAAAAGTAAGTCCTATGGCGACATGGCACCCCAGAAAGAATTGAGTCAGACAATGGGACTCATTTCCAAAACAACCTTATAGACACTTGGGCCAAAGAACATGGTATTGAGTGGGTGTATCACATCCCCTATCATGAACTAGCCTCCAGGAAAATTGAGCAATACAATAGGACTTCTTTACTGAACGGGTTGTTAGTCACTGGTATAGGCTGCCCAGGGAAGTGGTTGAGTCACCATCCCTGGAGGTCTTTAAAAGACGTTTAGATGTAGAGCTTAGGGATATGGTTTAGTGGAGGACTTGTTAGCGTTAGGTCAGAGGTTGGACTCGGTGATCTTGGAGGTCTCTTCCAACCTAAACTATTATGTGATTCTGTGATTCTGTGATTCTGAATGGTGTCATTCTGCAACAGGGGAGGTTCAGGCTGGATGTCAGGAAAAGGTTCTTCACCAGGAGGGTGGCTGTGCACTGGAACAGGCTCCCTAGAGACATAGTCATGACACCAAGCCTGTCGGAATTTAGGAAGTGTTTGGACTGTGCTCTTAGTCATATGGTCTGAATTTTTTTGTAGACCTGTGTGGAGCCAGGAGTCAGGCTCGATGATCCTTGTAGGTCCCTTCCAGCTCAGGATGTTCTGTGATTCTATGATTCCATGATAGAGGGTGTAGCAGGCTAGGATTCTGGAGATTTGGTCCTTACCTCCGTTACTGGCCTGATGGGTTGTCTTCAGCAAGTCATTTCCGTAGGTTGTACCTCTATTTCCTAGTACGTAACATGGATTTCCTCTAAAGCATTTTGAGATCTTTTGGTAATGCTTTCGTACTTCAGTTGTATTATTTTTATATTTTACTGTGATCTTATCCTTTTTGAAGGTAAAATGTAGTCTGGGCATGTGGGATATAATTTATCCCATAGTAATACCCTTGAGCAAATAATATTAACCTAGTGCTATTTGAGGTATCCAAAATGGGATTTAAGACAGACTTATGCATCTGATCTGAACTTTCAAAAACTTTTGTTCAGTTTCAAGTTCATAGGTGCCTCAGACTTCAAGAAAGCTGCATCAGCACCTACAGGTCAACTTCTAGTGTGTATAAAAGCACCTAAGGACCTAAACCTAGACAGGATCAAGCAGCAACTCAGCTCACCGGTGCACACCATATATCATGGTGTGAGTGCATGTCATGCTGGAATCCTAAAACTAAATCTGCTTATCTCCATGAAGGATTCATTCCAGTGAGTGTTAACAATTGTATCTGTAAAAAGAGACTTGAATTTCAGTGCCTGCTTGAACTGCTGCTAATTTATTTTGTATTAAGCAATCATAAAACACATAAACAGACCATGGAGCAGCAACTGAAACCCATATCTTTATTTTAAAAGGAATGCTTTAACCCTAAACTACAGTGTTAGAATTTGTGTTTTTATGGACAACAGTCCATGCCAAGTGGGAAAGTGGCATTAGAATTGAGTAAGAGGAAGAAGAGATTATTTTACCTAATGTGGCTGAAGCACTTTGTTGGACTGAGATTTGGACCTACATCTTCTTCAGGCAGAAGGATTTCAATCAAAAAGTCCCATCACATTAATAATGTCTGGTTGAAAGTTCACCACTTGTGCTTTCACCTCTCTTTCACAGTACTGAGGTGAGAAACAAAGTTGTGTTTTTGCAATAGAAGGTATTTTTGTAGTGGAAAATTCCACTAACCTTGCATATTCAAAAGTGATTGTGTGGCATAGCAGTGGGGAGCATGGTAAGCAGATAAGGGGAAGGTCCTATTGTCCCAAAATAAGGAGGATAGCTAAGAAAAACAGGATGAGCAGTACAAAATCGGTAAAAAACAAAAATCACGGGCCCTCTAGTCACGAGAGAAGAAGGAAAAAAAAAAAAAGGAAAAGGAGAAATTAACGGTTGGTCAAATAAAATTGTACATATATGGTAAAGAAGTGCATCGAGTAGGTTGTGAACCTGTGAACCTGAGAGAGCATTTGTGGTGTACTCAGCCAATGAGGAAACGGGGGAGAAATCAGATGTCAGGTAATAGGGAATACAAGGTTATGATAAACTTTTGCTGCATGCTCCTGCTTGCAGGACACCCGCCATTGCAATTGTGAATAAAATAGCTTCACAAAAGATCCTGTCTGAAGAAAATTACTGAGATTTTTCTCACACTGATTCCTACTTCATTTGCCCAAAGATAATTTACCTGAAGTGTTTATAAATTCTAAAGAGGAAGACAACAACTTCCTCTGGCACAGAAGCAGCACCTAAGCCTTCAACAGAGTGATAAACAGGACAGAATGTTTTCTCTTCGGAATACAGACAACAGTCCAGATGCATGAGGTTATAGCTTCTTCAAGAGCAGCCAAGCATGTGATACTTAGGGACCATGATAATGAAAACCGTAGTTCTGAAATCTTTTATTATGAACAGATTCCCATGGTAGTTACACTGCACAGAAACAGTCAGGAGCTCATTGGTAGGCATGATGATGTCTCCAGTCACCCAGAAATTTCTGGCATCTCTGACAGTTCTGATTCAAACTTTATAACGTACATATTCTAATTAAAAATATGTAGGAAGAATGTTTTAGATATCTTGCACCTACCAGTAAGAAATGACAAACTGATAGTCACACAGAGGCATAATCAGGAACTATTCTGACACAAGTAAAACATTGTCTATGTCTAGTTCAGGTCCTTAGTACCTTAACCTGCTGACAAATTTATTACAGCTAATTTCAAGAATGTTGCCAAAAGCCATCTGTGGAACAGGGGATGTGTGCGCGTGCATGTGTATGTGCACACATTTCTGAAGAGGCTGGTTCAGTCAGGATTTGTGGACGCATAAATTACCACTTCACGAGTTTTTATTATTTAATTATTAGTTTGAATGCCAACTACCAGATGATGTGATTCTTGGTATAGTTCCCGATCTTCACATATTTTATCTATACAGAAAATACCAGAAAAACTGGTTTAATAAAAGACAAAGACAAGGCTACTTGAAACTGATGTAGTATTTACCCTTTTGACACAATTTTAAAGACAGTGGGAGCTCTATGAGTAAACAAGCTGCAGAATTGGTCTAGCACCATTTACAGGACCTGGATTTTAACTTAGCCTTGAGTAAGTGTGACATATAAACAACATTAAGACAGAAGAAGCCCTTCTGAGTCAGGTAGCCTCTCCTGACTTTTCCCCATATCTATAAAGGTTGATAATAGCACCAGTAAAAGATCCCTTCCTCTAATTCAGCACCAGAGAAGAGGAACTTGTTATCACCATCCCCTGCTAAATACCTTGATGAGCCATGCACATGCACATCTAGCTCCTACTTACTGCTATCATAGCAAACCAACGTCCAAGACACTAGAAAGAGGGTAGTTGAAGAGGTTATCTTTTTCTCAACTGCAAAGCTTCAGTCTGGAGAGCCTTCTCAGCTTCTCAGCTTCAGTCTGGAGAAGAGAAGGCTCTGGGGAGACCTCATTGTGACCTTTCAATACTTAAAGGGGTCTTATAAAAAAGATGGAGAAGGACTCTTTGCTCGGGGAGATAATGGTAGGACAAGGGGGAATGGTCTTAAACTAAAAGAGGATAGATTTAGACTAGACGTCTGAGGTCTGCTGGGAAAGCCATGTTGTGGGAAGCAAGCAATCCAAGAGACTCATGGAGTCCATTGAGGAAAACTTCCTCGTCCAGTTATTAGACAAACTAACCAGAGGAGAAGCGTTACTGGACCTGGTGCTCACCAGTGTGGATGACCTCATTAAAGAGGTTAAGATTGTAGGCAGTCTGGGCTACAGTAACCATGCCCTGGTTGAATTTGTGATCTTGAGGGATACAGGCCTGGCTAAGAGCAAAGTCAGAACTCTGAATTTCAGAGTTCCAGAATTTCAGAACTTCCAGCTGTTCAAAGAATTAGTGGATGAGATCCCATGGGACATGGTCCTTAGGGACAGAGGATCTGATCAGAGCTGGCAACTCTTTAAGGCTATTCTCCTTGGAGTGCAAGAGCTCTCTATTCCCATATGTAATAAATCAAGCAGGGAAGGTAGGAAACTGGCATGGCTGAATAAGGATCTGCTGGTCAAACTTAGGCAAAAGAAGGAAATGTACAGACGGTGGAAACTGGGCCATGTGCCCTGGGAGGAGTAAGGAAATGCTGTCTGGATGTGCAGGGATTGGATCAGGAAAGCCAAGGCACTGACAGAACTAAACTTGGAGAGGGATGCAAAGAATAACAAGAAGGGGTTCTACAGGTACATTGGCCAGAAGAGAAAGACTAGGGAGTGCATATCGCCTCTGATAAATAAAGACAGAGAACTGGTAATATCAGATGTAGAGAAGGCTGAGATACTTAACAAGTTCCTTGCCTCGGTCATCAATAGTGGTCAGGCTTCCCACATTTCTTGAGTCCACGAACCTCTAGGCAGGGGCTGGGGGAGAAGAGTCCCTCCAACTGGAAGCAAAGAGCAAGTTTGGGACCTCCTGATGCAACTTAACAAGTACAAGTCTATGGGGCCTGATGACATGCATCCCAGGGTCCTGAGGGAACTGGCTGATGGAGTTGCCAAGCCTCTCTCCATCATACTTGAAAAATCATGGCAGTTGGGTGAAGTCCCAGATGACTGGAAAAAGGGAAACATCACTCCCATTTTAAAAAAGGGTAGAAAGGAAGACTGGTGAGCCTCACATCTGTGCCTGGAAAGATCATGGAACGAATCTTCCTCGAGGCAATGTTAAGGCACATTCAGGACAAAGAGGTGATCCGGGATGGCCAGCATGGCTTCAACAAGGGTAAATCATGTCTGACCAATTTGGTGGCCATCTGTGATGGAGTGACTGCATCAGTCGACAAGGGAAGACTACTGCAAGGCCAAGGAGCGCATTTTAGTAAACAAATCATAACCTTTTATTCCCTATTACCCGACGCCTGATCACCTCCCCTGTTTCCTCATTGGCTGAGTACTACAGGTTCACAAGCTACTCGACGCTCCTCTATACCATATGTGTACAATTTTTCTTTTTTTTTTTTAACCCTTTCATTTCTCCTTTCCTATGTTTTGAGAACTCGTGATCTTGTTTTACTGTTCTCACACTGCTCATCCTGTTTTTCTCAGACTTCTACCTTATTTTGGAACAGTGAGGCCTTCTACTGTCCACTTATCTACTTAGCATTTCTCCTTATTATGACTACACAACTACCTTTGAATACAGAAATTAGTTCTCTACTGCAAAAATGCAACATAGTTTCTTACAAAGACCTTAAATGTTGTTCACTTGTCTTTCTAAATCAAAACCACCAAGCAATTATTATGGGAAAAAAAAGCAGCACTTAAAGCAAATGTCATTTTTAATCTAGGGAAAATATGTATCCCTGAATTTAATGAATTGTTAGCATTGGAGCAGCTGAGCTCCACCACAACTATTCTCTCACTCCCTCTTCTCAAAGGGAAAAGGAGAAAATATGATGAAAAGGGCTCAAGCGTTGAGATAAGGAGAGGGAGATCCCTGAAAAGTTATCTTCACAGGCAAAACAGACTCAGAACAGAGAGATAAATGTGTGTCATTACCTATTACTAACAAGCTAGAGCACTGAGAAACTAATATATATATATATCTAAAAACAGTTTCCCCCCATTCACCCACTTCCACGTCCTCCCTCTGAGCGGTGCAGGGGAATGGGGGCTGCCATCAGTTCGTTACAATTTCACAGAATCACAGAATCATTTAGGTTGCAAGAGACATCCAAGATCACTGAGTCTAACCTCTGACCTAACACTAACAAGTCCTCCACTAAACCATATCACTAAGCTCTACATCTAAACATCTTTTAAAGACCTCCAGGGATGGTGACTCCACCACTTCCCTGGGCAGGCCATTCCAATGCCTGACAACCCTTTCAGTAAAGAAATTCTTCCTAATATCCAACCTAAACCTCCCCTAGCACAACTTAAGCCCTTTCCCCCTCATCATGTCACCAGGAACATGGGAGAACAGACCAAATCCCACCTCACTGCAGCCTCCTTTAAGGTACCTATAGAGAGCGATAAGGTCACCTCTGAGCCTCTTCTTCTCCAGGCTAAACAACCCCAGCTCCCTCAGCTGCTCCTCAGAAGACTTGTTCTCCAGACCCTTCACCAGCTTCGTTGCCCTTCTCTGGACTCGCTCAAGCACCTCCATGTCCTTCTTGTAGCGAGGGGCCCAAAACTGAACGCAGTACTCGAGGTGTGGCCTCACCAGAGCTAAGTACAGGGGGACAATCACTTCCCTGGACCTGCTGGCCACACTGTTTCTGATACAAGCCAGGATGCTGTTGGCCTTCTTGGCCGCCTGAGCACACTGCTGGCTCATATTCAGCTGACTGTCAACCGCTACTCCCAGGTCCTTCTCTGCCAGGCAGCTTTCCAACCACACATCTCCCAGCCTGTAGCTCTGTTTGGGGTTGTTGTGCCCCAGGTGCAGGACCCGGCACTTGGCCTTGTTGAACTTCATACAGTTAGCCTCGGCCCATTTGTCCAGCCTATCCAGAACCTCCTGCAGAGCCTTCCTACCCTCGAGGAGATCGACACACGCACCTAACTTGGTGTCGTCTGCAAACTTGCTGAGGGTGCACTCGATCCCTTCATTCAGAGCACTGATAAAGATATTAAAGAAATCTGGACCTAATACCGAGCCCTGGGGCATGCCACTGGGGACCAGCCTCCAACTGGATTTAACTCCATTCACCATGACTCATTGGGCCCGGATATCCAGCCAGTTTTTAACCCAATGAAGCGTACGCCAGTCCAAGCCATGAGCAGACACTTTCTTCAGGAGAATGCTGTGGGAAACGGTGTCAAATGCCTTACTGAAGTCAAGGTAGACCACATCCACAGCCTTTCCCTCATCCACTAAGCGTGTTGTGATAAATGATTAAGTCCCAAATAGGATTTTTGTGATTTATTAAGTGAATAGAGGCAAGCAAACAGCGCTGGGTGCACCGGGAGTCTCTGCTCTACCAGGACGCACACCTGTTACATCAGGTGGCTGATTTTTATGCTCCTAGACTAATACATATTCATCACTATTCCTAGAAAAGGCAGGGTTATTATAATTAGTTCCCGGAATCCAAACCCTCTCCGGACGCATGCGTATCAGTCTCTGGTGGTCTTTCTGGGGGTCTCTTGTGCTGAAGGCTCGTAGTCTTCCTCCCAGGCTTTGTCCTTCGGTCGTCCTTCAACTCCCCCTTTCTCCTTATTTGGTGGATCTCTTTGCTGGTTATCAGAGGCTTGCGCAGCGTCCCATGCAAAAGTCTGCAGTTTCCTAAAAAAACTCCTTGGTCCTCTTATCTCCCAGACTAGAGTCTCAATGTTCGCCCTTCAAACCCTCCATTTACACAAATTGCTGGATCGTTCCTTTGCATGATACAAGAACTATGTACACTAATCACTCTGTTTTTCTTAAATAGGAGCTTATATTTCATCATGCGGCCCTAGCATTGTTCCATACTGACACGAATCAAATAAACACATTTCACAGTGTCACTTTGTCACAGAAGGAAATCAGGTTCGTTAAGCAAGACCTGCCCTTCATAAACCCATGCTGACTGGGCCTGATTGCCTGGTTGCCCTGCAAGTGCCGCGTGATGACACTCAAGATAATCTGCTCCATGAGCTTCCCTGGCACTGAAGTGAAACTAAGAGGCCTACCCTCTGGCCCTTCTTGTAGATGGGCATCACATTTGCTAGCTGCCAGTCAACTGGGACCTCCCCTGATAGCCAGGACTGCTGATAAATGATGGAAAGCAGCTTGATCAGCTCTTCTGCCAGTTCTCTCAGTACCCTCAGGTGGATCTCATCCGGCCCCATCGACTTGCGTACATCTAAGTGCTGTAGCAGGTCGCCAACCATTTCCTCGTGTATTATGAGGGCCACATTCTTCTCCCCATCCCCTTCCACCAGCTCAGGGTACTGGGCGTCCAGAGAACAACTGGTTTTGCTGCTAAAGACTGAGGCAAAGAAGGCATTAAGCACCTCAGCCTTTTCCTCATCTCTCATCACTAAGTTTCCCCCCGCATCCAGTAAAGGATGGAGATTCTCCTTATTCCTCCTTTTCGTGTTTATGTATTTATAAAAATATTTTTGTTATCTTTAACAGTGTGAGAAACATCTCAAATAATTATCTTCAGACAGGATCTTCTGTGAAGCTATTTTATTCGCAATTTCATTGGCGGGGGTCCTGTCAATTAGGAGCACATTTTAGTAAACAAATCATAACTTTTTATTCCCTATTACCCAACACCTGCCCTTTCTTATGTTTTGAGAACTTGTGATCTTTGTTTTACATTTCTCACACTGCTCATCCTGTTTTTCTCAAGCTTCTACCTTATTTCGGAACAGTGAAGTAGATAAGTGAACTACTGTTCACTTATCTACTTCACATTTCTCCCTGTTACGACTATACAACTACCTTTGAGTACAGAAAATTAGTTCTCTACTGCAAAAACACAACTTAGTTTCTCACAACAGCAGTAGCCAGATTGAGCTCCAGATGAGCTTTGGCCTTTCTAATTTTGTCCCTGCACAGCCTCGCAACATCCTTATAGTCCTCCTGAGTGGCCCACCCCCTTTTCCAAATATTATAAAACCTCTTTTTTTTCCTAAGCTCTAGCCACAGCTCTCTGTTCAGCCAGGCTGGTCTTCTTCCATGCCGGCTTGTCTTTGTGCACATGAGGACAGACTGCTCCTGTACCATTAAGATTTCCTTCTTGAAGAGTGCCCAGCCTTCCTGGACTCCTCTGCCCTTCAGAACCACCTCCCAAGGGACTCTGCCAACCAGTGTCCTGAACAGCTCATAGTCTGCCCTCCAGAAATCCAGGGTGGCAGTTTTACCAATCCCCCTCCTGACTTCACCAAGAGTAGAGAACTCTACCGTTTCGTGGTCACTGTGCCCAAGACAGCTCCTGACCACCACATCTCCCACTAGTCCTTCTCTGTTTGCGAACAGAAGTTCTAGCAGTTGGCTCACTAACCAGCTGTGTCAGGAAGCTATCTTCCACGCTCTTCAAAAACCTCCTCTACTCTTGCTCTTGTTATACCTCATTTGGTTTCTTCCTGCCCAGCTCTCCAGCCTGTCCAGGTCTTGCTGAATGGCAGCACAGCCTTCTGGCATGTTGGCCACTCCTCCCAGCTTTGTATCATCAGCGTACTTTCTGAGGGTGGACACTATTCCCTCATCAAGGTCATCGATGAAGATGTTGAACAAGACCAGACCCAGCACCAACCCCTGGGGAACACCGCTAGTCACAAGTCTCCAGCCGGACTCTGTACCACTGATCATCACTTTCTGAGCTCGGCCAGTCAGCCAGTTCTCAACCCACCTTACCATCTTGTTGGCCAGGGTCCCCTGTGTCTACAAGAACAGTAGAGACATGGACATGTAATCTGAAAGATTTGGAAAGGAATTTCTTGTGAAGACGGGCTATTTTTACCTTCCCACTCTCTTGTGGGTAGTTGATGACAGATCACCTACCAAGCACTTTAGTAGAGAGGAAGAATCTCTTTCTTGCTTGAAGATTGTCCAAGACCTTACAATATGCTAAATGTTGCATATCTATATAATAAATTATAGGTCTTGTCCCATAGAGGGACCTACATGCCTTGGGTGGATGACACAAGCTATCTTTCTTAACTACTATTTTCCATTTCCATTAAAAAAAAAAAACAACAAAAAAACAGGTCACTTCAGCTGTTACAGTCATATTTATCCTTGAATCAGTATCATGGTCAAGGGGTCTAGCATACACATCTTCTGTGCAGGACCATTTTAAACCAACCTGAGTCCACACAAACAGGCAGCACTGTTAGGACAGAACCTATAAGTCTTTAGAAAGATACCAGAACACCACATTATATTTTATTTTCTCTCACTACTGGATCTGTGCTGACCTCAGAAACATTTTTATTGCATGTTTGAAATACTGTCCAACTTTCTTTGCCATGCTGGCACAGCTTGTGTCATAAGAGCCATGCAAGCTTTACTCTTTCATTCTAGGAAAGAAGCAGATAATTGTGCAACTTTGGCTGTGATACTGGTGTCACCATTGTCCAGAAGAAGTCCCCTGCGGCCTGTGGTGAGGACCATGGTGAAGCAGGATGCCCCCCTGCAGCCCATGGAGTACCATGGTGGAGCAGGGTTCCACGCTGCAGCCTGTGGAGGAGACCACGGTGGAGCAGGTGGGCCTGCACCGACAGAGACTGTGGCCTGTAAGACCCCTGCCAGAGCAGATTCTGAGCCGGACCTGTACGCCATGGAGAGGAGACCACGCAGGAGCAGGTGACCTGGCAGGAGCTGCTACCCCGTGGTACAGACCCATATGTGGAGCAGTTCGTGAAGAGCTGCTGCCTGTGGGAAGCCCACGCCGGATACGTTCAGCAAGGACTGCATCCAGTGGGAGGGACCCCACAGCACAGGGGACAAGAGTGACCGAGAAGGAGTGGCTGAGAAGAAGCTCTATAGACTGACCATAACCCCCATTTCCCTGTGCCGCTCGGGAGGAGGAGGTGGAAGAGGGTGGATGGGAGGGAAGGTGCTTTTGGTTTCTTTCCTTTGCTTCTCACTTCTCTAGCTTCTTAGTAATTAGCAATACATCTTACTATCTCCCTACGTTGAGTCTGTTTTGCCCGTCACGATAATTACTGTCCAATCTCCTTGTCTTTATCTCAACCGTTGAGCCCTCTTCATCGTATTTTCTCCCTGTTCCTCTCTGAGGAGGGGGAATGAG
>NW_023310385.1:0-3689 GCF_011077185.1 Oxyura jamaicensis | reverse complement strand
TGGTTGCTTCCACCATTGTAAGTACGTGGCGCTTGCCATTGCGGGTTGGAGGGAGTGTGATGTAATCAATCTGCCAGGCTTCTCCATATTTATATTTCAACCATCGTCCCCCGTACCAAAGAGGCTTTGACCGTTTGGCTTGCTTGATCGCAGCACATGTTTCACAATCATGAATAACCTGTGCTATAGTGTCCATGGTCAGGTCCACCCCTCGATCACGAGCCCATCTGTATGTTGCATCTCTGCCTTGATGGCCTGAGGTTTCATGAGGTTTCAGCACGGACCACCTCCTCCTCTGATGACATCCCAAAGTATTTGCCTTCTGGCCAGTCCATAATCACTTCCAAGATGCCCGGACGACTGGGGTTTCCTATTCGAGCCCGCTGAGTAATCAGTGCAACCCACTTGCTCCATGTAGCGTCAGTTGCATGATGTGTAGAGGGGACCCTTCCTTTGAACATCCAGCCCAGTACTGGCAGTCGGGGTGCCAGGAGGACCTGTGCTTCGGTACCGACCACTTCTGAAGCAGATCGAACTCCTTCATATGCCGCCAATATCTCCTTTTCGGTTGGAGTGTAGCGGGCCTCAGATCCTCTGTATCCCCGACTCCAAAAGCCTAGGGGTCGACCTCGAGTTTCCCCAGGTTCTTTCTGCCAGAGGCTCCAGGTGGGGCCATTCTCCCCGGCTGCGGTGTAGAGCACATTCTTTACATCTGGTCCCGTTCGGACTGGCCCAAGGGCTACTGCATGAACTATTTCCTGCTTAATTTGTTCAAAAGCTTGTCGTTGCTCAGGGCCCCATTCAAAATCATTCTTCTTACGGGTTACTTGGTAGAGCGGGTTTACAATCAGACTGTAATTTGGAATGTGCATTTTCCAAAACCCCACGACACCTAGGAAAGTTTGTGTTTCCTTTTTGCTAGTTGGTGGAGACATAGCTGTTATTTTGTTGATCACATCCATTGGGATTTGACGACGTCCATCTTGCCATTTTATTCCTAAAAACTGGATCTCTCGTGCAGGTCCTTTAACTTTATTTTGTTTTATGGCAAAACCGGCCTTCAGAAGGATTTGGATTATTTTCTTCCCTTTCTCAAAAACTTCCTTTGCTGTGTCACCCCACACAATGATGTCATCGATGTACTGCAGGTGTTCAGGAGCTTCCCCCTGCTCCAGCGCAGACTGGATCAGTCCATGGCAAATTGTAGGGCTATGTTTCCACCCCTGGGGCAGCCGATTCCAAGTATATTGGACTCCCCTCCAAGTAAAAGCAAACTGTGGCCTGCACTCTGCTGCTAGAGGGATGGAGAAAAATGCATTAGCGATATCAGTTGTGGTGTACCACTTGGCTGCCGTTGATTCCAGTTCGTACTGGAGTTCTAGCATGTCCGGCACTGCAGCACTCAGTGGTGGTGTGACCTCATTCAGGCCACGATAGTCCACGGTTAGTCTCCACTCACCATTAGACTTTCGCACTGGCCATATGGGATTATTAAAAGGCGAATGAGTCTTGCTGATCACTCCTTGGCTCTCCAGTTGACGAATTAGCTCATGGATGGGAATCAGGGAGTCTCGGTCGGTGCAATATTGCCGTCGGTGCACAGTTGCAGTAGCAATTGGCACTTGTTGTTCTTCGACCCTCAGCAACCCCACAACGAAAGGGTCCTCTGAGAGACCAGGCAAGGTAGACAATTGTTCAATGCCCTCTGTCTCTAAGGCAGCTATGCCAAAAGCCCAGCGGAACCCTTTTGGGTCCTTGAAATATCCTCTTCTAAGATAGTCTATGCCAAGGATGCATGGAGCATCCGGGCCAGTCACAATACGGTGTTTTTGCCACTCATTCCCAGTTAGACTCAGTTCAGCTTCCAATACAGTTAATTGCTGGGATCCCCCCGTCACTCCATAAATACTGATGGGCTCTGGCCCTGTATAGCTTGATGGCATTAGAGTACATTGTGCACCGGTGTCTACTAAAGCCTTATACTTCTGTGTGTCTGACGTGCCAGGCCATCGAATCCACACAGTCCAATAAACTCGATTGTCCCTTTCCTCCCCCTGGCTGGAGGCAGGGCCCCTCTAATCCTCGTCAGAATCTTCATTCCTGTGTTTAAAGGGCTGCCTGCTGGAAGTTGGAGCAGCAAACTTTTCAGAGAACGCCTTTTTCCTGATTGTTTTCTTTTGCAACTCACGTACCCGTGCCTCTAGGGTCGTGGTGGATTTTCCATCCCATTTTCTCATGCCCTCTCCATGGTCACGTAGGTAAAACCACAGGATGGCACGAGGTGTGTATCCACCATATCGTCTTCCTTGCACGGATGAGCGCTTACCCGTAATAGCAGAGACATTGGTTTGTACAGGAGGGGAGGAAAATAAACTGTCTTTAAGTTGCTGGACCTCTTCAGAAAGTTTCTCCAAAGTATTCTCTTTTAGTTGGTGGACGCTTTCAGAAAGTTTCTCCACAGCCAAGACGCAGGCCTGTAGGGAAGAGGAGAGGCTTTCTTCGTACTGCCGGAGTTGTTTAGCCACATCACCCACTGTGGGTTCCTCATCGTCTTTCCAGGCCATTATTGCCAATGAGCTGGCATATGATGATGGTGCACTCCGTACAAACTTCCGCCACATGGGTCGTGTACACCTGACTTCATCTGGATCTGTGGGTACTTGTCCATTGTCTGGGTCCTCATAAATCACCTCCCGTATGGCTAATTCCCTCAGGTACTGGATTCCCTTCTCCATAGTGGTCCACTTGCCTGGCAGACGTACAAGTTCTTCCTTGTAGGGAAACCTTTCCCTTACAGCGTACAGGAGACGCCTCCAGAGGCTGTGAGATCGTGCTCCATCTCCAATTGCTTTGTCAATGCCTGCATCTCTAGCGACCAAAATCTTTTCGCACATCTCGTAGCTCACGCTGGTATAGGTTTCGGGTAACTACTGTTGATTTTTCAACATCCCCATCTTCATCCTCCTGCACCTCTGATGGCCCAGCCTCGTCTCCTCCATACCTACACCTAGCAGAAGACCCTCTGCATTCTAAACGACCTGAGTCTCTATACCATTTTTTCACCTTGTCTACAGGGGCAACTTGTACTGCTACAGCTCATTTCTCTGACTCAGCCACAGGGTCTGCCACAGGGGTTAGAACACCCTCTGCAGGGGCAACTTGCACTGCTACAGCTCATTTCTCTGGCCCAGCCACAGGGTCTGCCAGATGGGTTGGAACACCCTCTGCAGGGGCAACTTGCACTGCTATGGCTCGTTTCTCTGGCCCAGCCACAGGAGCTGGAGCGGCTGCAGGAGCTGGAGCTGGAGCGGCTGCAGGGGCTGGAGCAGCTGCAGGAGCTGGAGCGGCTGTAGGAGCTGGAGCTGGAGCGGCTGTAGGAGCTGGAATGGCTGCAGGAGCTGGAGCTGGAACAGCTACAGGAGCAGGAACTGGAGCGGCTGCAGGAGCAGGAGCGGCTGCAGGAGCTGGAGCTGGAGCTGCAGGAGCTGGAGCGGCTGCAGGAGCAGGAGCTGGGGTGGCTGCAGGAGCAGGAGCTGGGGCAGCTTCAGGAGCAGGAGCTGGAGTGGCTGCAGAGTCTGTCACTCGGTTCATAGTAGCATCAATTGCAGCTCGATAGGCATAGGCCAGGCCCCAACATGCTACAGTGAGTTGTGTCACTTTGGAACTGCCAGAGTCATGACACTCTTTTT
>NW_023310384.1:0-4519 GCF_011077185.1 Oxyura jamaicensis | reverse complement strand
ACCCCCCCCCCCCCCCCCTTCCTGGTGCAGCCCCACCATGATCAAATACGGCATCAACAACATCCGCGAGCTGGTGGGGCACCGCGTCAACCTGCAGATGGTCTACGACAGCCCCCTGTGCCGCCTCGACGCCTAGAGCCCTATTTATAGCTGACACCCCCAAAACTGCCCCCAATAAACCTCCCTCGTCCAGCCGGGTGCCTCTGAGTGTGTGTGGGGGGGGGGGGCAGCGACCGCACGCGGGCTGAGGGCCGAGGGAAGGCTTTATTGTGACAGAACGTGTCACCGCCTTGGCGCTGGGTGCTGGCAGCGGGGGGGGGGCAGCGGCACAGAGCGGTGCGAGCGCCCCAGGCCCCGTCAGCGCGTCGAGCTGCTTCTGTCCCTGCTTTCTGCCGGGCACCCGCAGCACCCACCTGCAAAACAACGCCCCGAGTCAGTGGAGGAGCCTGGAAAGGCCCGAACGAGACCGGCAGCGACCCTCCTGGGCCCCTCGGCCACGATCCCCACCCCAAAACACCACCGGGGGGACCCGCGCCTCGCCTCGCCTCCCGCCGTAATGGCGGCTCCTCCCTCTCCTCACAGCGCGGCCCTTCCCGCCTTTTTTCTTCTCGGCCGCCCATTGGCTAGCCCGCGGTGGAGACGGGCGTTGATTGGCCGGCGAGAGTGCCCGTCACCAGCCGCCCGACACCGCCCCGCCCACCGTGCTCTCCTCAGCGAGGCCGGGGGGGCAGAATGGCGGCGCGGGGTGAGGAACCGCGGCCTGGAGCCGGGCCCCGGCGGTGCCCCGTGTGGGGTCGCTGCCCTCGGGGTCCCCCTTTTTCCACCCTGGGGCCTGTTCCTGTTACGCCCAACGCCGGGCTGGCCATGAAGGCCCTCGGCCCAGGCCCTTCTGGGGGGGCCCTGCTCCCCTCATGGCTCCCCCACAGCCCCTGCCCCCATCCCGGCCGCCGTGCTGGGGCCGTGCCCCCAGGGCCGCCCCGGTGCTGGACTGGGCCCCTCTGGGCCTGCTGGTGGTGTCCGTGCTCGCCGGGCTTCGTGGGGCGTGGAGCGTGGCATCTGCGGGTGTGTGAAACAACCACCGCCGTGGTGGCTGAAACCCACCAGAAGTTCCCCAAATCACCTCCGTGTTCCTCCGCTGCAACTTGATTTCGGGCTCAGCGCCCCAAATGTCTCGTTTAATGCTTTAACCCTTCGGAAAAGCCTAAAATCAGGAGCTCTGCTGGGTGGTGGGGCCTCCCCCCCTCCAAAAAGAGCCGATTTTGTCAAGGGTGGGGGTCCCTGGGCCAGGAGCCTCCCTCCAGCCTCCCCCAGCTTAGTTGTTGTTATTAATAACCCCCAAATTTTGGCCACCTGGACGTTCCCAAATGCATTCCCTGCAGGCTGCTGAGGAGCTCGGCTGTGGAGCGGCCGCTTGGACCAAGGTGGGAGCAGCCCAAGGTGGGGACATGGGGACAGGATGAGGACATGGGGACATGGGGACGGGATGGGGACATGGGGACAGAATGGGGACATGGGGACAGGATGGGGACGTGGGGACGGGATGGGGACATGGGGACATGGGGCGGGATGGGGACATGGGGACAGGATGGGGACATGGGGACATGGGGCGGGATGGGGACATGGGGACAGGATGGGGACATGGGGCGGGATGGGGACATGGGGACCTGGGGCCGGGATGGGGACATGGGGACGGGATGGGGACATGGGGCGGGATGGGGACATGGGGCGGGATGGGGACATGGGGTGGGATGGGGACATGGGCCCTGCACCCCACCAGGCCACCATGGCGCATCAGGAGCACGAGGACCCGGAGCTGGAGCCGGAGGAGATGCAGAACAACGGCTCCTTCTTCACAGCTTTGGGCAGGGACGAAAACCCCAGCGAGGACCCCTCAAGGTAGGAGGCTTTGCACCTGCCGGGGGGCTCCTGATTTTAACCTAAATCCGGGGAAAAAGCTGCGGTGTCAGGAGTGACGGCCCTTCAGGCAGGGCGGCAGGGGCAGGCTGAGCTCGGTGACACCACGGGGCCCAGATCTGATTACTCGCAGGGCACCGTGTCCGTTAGTGAGGTTCCCCCCTTTAATAACGTGTTTCCTAATTAACGTAACCGGCTGGCCAGCTCGTTCCTGATAGCGGGGCCCGTTGAGCTGCGGCGTGGACGCGCGCCTCAAAGGGGGAAACGTTTTGGGGAAGCCCAGCCCTGGCTCGGGGCAGGACTGGGCAAACCGTCCGTATCCACGCTCCCGGTGCCCCCCCCCTCGGCCGTGCGGGTCGGGGCGCCCGGCACTGCCCTGGAACCGCAACGCGTCCCCCGGCCCGTGCAAAGCCACGCGCTAGCGACAGCCACCGCGGGAGCTGCCGGGAGGCTCCCTGGGGATTCAGCTCGGTTATCGCTGGCCACGCAGCCGGGGGTTTCCTCGAGCTCTGCCCGTCTTTGCGCCCCCCAAACGGCCCCGGAGAGGCGGGCTATGGCCGTGCCCCTGACCCGCGGGTGCTGTGTTTGGGCCGAGGACGGAGCCGCTGGGCTCGGGGGCTCTGGACGGCCAGGCCTCCCGCTACTTCGCGGCGCTGGACTCCAGCGTGGGCGACCTGCGGCAGCGAGCGCAGCGCCTCATCGACAGGGTGAACGAGAGCCGCAAGGAGGACCACAGCGTGATGAGCGGCTTCCGCGAGAGCCTGCTGCTCAAGGTGCGGGGGGGGAAGGGGGGGGCTTCAGCGCGTTATTCCGCCCGGATTGAGTCGTGGGGACGGCGAGGGGCGCTGCTGCGGGGGGGCAGCGTCCCACGAGGCGCCGGCGCCAGCTGCAGAGCCTGGTGTCCGGCTGCACCGGCGAGGAGGGGGCCCGGCCCCCCCGGGGCGGCTGCAGCTGCCTCCAGATCTGCTTTAGGGGGCGGAGGGGACGCTGCCCGCCCCCCGTCCCCGCGCTGCTGCCGCCTGGCCTCGGCGTCCTTGCTTGGCCGCGTGCCGCGCTGGACTTTGCTCCCTCTGCCATCCCCGCAGACAGGAGGGGGACCGGGGGGGGAGGCCCGGGGGGGGCTCCCGTCCCTCCTGCGCCCCCCGCGCGCAGATGGCAGCCAGGCCCCGGCAGCTGCGGCTGTGGGGACCCCGCGCTCGGTGGCTACCGCGGCCGCTGCTCCGGCTACCGCGGGCGCAGCTGGCGGCGGCGCCGGCCAAGCCGTGCCGGGAGCGGTGCCAGCGCGGCGGCCGCAGCTGCCTCCCCCCCGGGGGCCGGGGCCGGCTGTGCCTGCGGCGCTGCCAGCGCCTCCGCCCCCTGTCCCCAGTGGCCCGATTTTTGTTTTTCCCCCCCCCCCGCCTCCTTTTTTTCCTGGCAGGTGTCCGACCTGGCCGAGCAGCTGGAGGAGCAGCTCTTCCAGCTCTACAGCCTGCACAACGAGCAGATCCAGGAGCGGCTGCACGAGCTGGCCGAGGTGATGGAGCGCGTGCGGCAGGCCGAGGCCGAGCTGCAGCAGGTCTGCCGCACCGTGGAGGCCGCCTACAAGGACCTGTGCCTGCGGCCCGAGGCGTGAGGGGACCCCCGAGCCCGCGGGGAGCCCCCAGACCGCGCGGGGAGCCCCCAGACCCCCCCCGGCCGCAGCCCTCCGTGCCGGCGGGCGTTACGGCTCCTTGGCGAGCAGAGAAAGGAGGATTTCAGCCTAAAATCGCCTTTTCCCGGGCTGTCGGTGTTTGGTTTGTAACACAATTAAAAATAAAAGAACAAAAGACCCCAAAGGGGCTCCAGAAGGTTCCTCCGCAGGGCCTCGCGTCGGCAAAGCCGGCCTCGTGCCGACACCCGGCCCCGGCCCGGCACTTGAGCTGCGCCCCAGAGTCTTAATTACCGCTGACGAGCGCGGCGCTGACGAACAGGCCGGGGGGGGGCGGCTCTCCCAGCCTTTATTGGGGCGGCCGGCGGCGCCGCGCGGAGGGGGAAGGCACCGGGGGGGGGTCACTGAGGTAGAACCGGGCTGCGGGGGCCGGGCGGTGCCACCGGGGCCAGGCGGTGCCACCGGGGCCGGGCGGTGACACCGGGGCCGGGCGGTGACACCGGGGCCGAGCAGCGCAGCACCCCGGGCAGCACCCCGAGTCCCCCCACGCGTCAAGTCCGAGTGGCCAGCCGCGGTCTCACCGCAGACGCCGGCCCGGGCCCTACCCCCGCTTGTCGGCGGCCGTGCCGGCGGTGAAGGCCTGCAGCCCCGTGATGGCTCTGCCCAGGATCAGCGCGTGGATGTCGTGCGTGCCTGCGGGCGGGGCGAGCGCTCGGGGGGTGCCCAGCGGTGACAGAGGGGGGGTCCCCGCGCCCCCCGCGCCCCCCTCCCGGCGCTACCTTCGTAGGTGTTGACGGCCTCGAGGTTCAGCAGGTGCCGGATGACGTGGTACTCGTCGCACACCCCGTTGCCCCCCAGCATGTCGCGCGCCTGCCGGGCGATGTCCAGCGCCTTCCCGCACGAGTTGCGCTTCAGCATCGACACCATCTCGGGGGCCGCCCTGGGGGGGACGCCGGCCTTCAAACCCGGCCCCCCCCC
>NW_023310383.1:0-18770 GCF_011077185.1 Oxyura jamaicensis | reverse complement strand
AATTTGCAGAAGTGAAAGCCATCCAGCTGGCTTTAGATATTGCTGAATGAGAAAAGTGGCCAGTTCTCTACCTATACACTGATTCGTGGATGGTAGCAAATGCCCTTTGGGGGTGGTTACAGCAATGGAAACAGAACAACTGGCAGCACAGGGGCAAACCCATCTGGGCTGCTGCGTTGTGGCAAGATATTGCTGCCCGGGTAGAGAACCTGGTTGTAAAGGTACGCCATGTAGATGCTCATGTGCCCAAGAATCGGGCTACTGAAGAACATCAAAACAACCAGCAGGTGGATCAGGCTGCCAAGATTGAAGTGGCTCAGGTGGACCTGGACTGGCAACATAAGGGTGAACTATTTATAGCCCGATGGGCCCATGAAACCTCAGGCCATCAAGGCAGAGATGCAACATACAGATGGGCTTGTGATCGAGGAGTGGACCTGACCATGGACACTATAGCACAGGTTATTCATGATTGTGAAACGTGCTGCAATCAAGCAAGCCAAACAGTCAAAGCCTCTTTGGTATGGAGGACGATGGCTGAAATATAAATAGGGAGAGGCCTGGCAGATTGATTACATCACACTCCCTCAAACCTGCAACGGGAAGCGCCACGTACTTACAATGGTGGAAGTGACCACCGGATGGCTGGAAACATATCCTGTGCCCCATGCCACTGCCCGAAACACTATCCTGGGCCATGAAAAGCAAGTCCTTTGGCGACATGGCACCCCAGAAAGAATTGAGTCAGACAATGGGACTCATTTCCGAAACAACCTTATAGATACTTGGGCCAAAGAACATGGTATTGAGTGGGTGTATCACATCCCCTATCACGCACCAGCCTCCGGTAAAGTTGAGCGATACAATGGACTGTTCAAGACTACACGGAAAGCAATGGGTGCTGGGACATTCAGAAATTGGGATGCACATTTGGCAAAGGCCACCTTGTTAGTCAATACTAGGGGATCTGCCAACCGAGCTGGACCTGCCCAATCAAACCTGCTACGTACAGTAGAAGGGGATAAAGTTCCTGTAGTGCATGTAAGAAATATGCTAGGTAAAACAGTCTGGGCTACTCCTGCCTCAGGAAAAGGCAAACCCATTTGTGGGATTGCTTTTGCTTAGGGACCTGGATGCACTTGGTGGGTAATGCAAAAGAATGGGGAGGTCCGGTGTGTACCTCAAGGGTATTTACTACTGGGTGAGAATAGCCTATGAATTGGATTGTATTATGTTAATTATTATATAATACTATATGTCATCACTACTATGATTCCTATATGTCAATATCCTATTAATGGTATCACAGTAACAGCTATGCATATACTGATGAATGAATTTTAATAGAATTGGAGAAAGTGATGCGGTGGAACGAGAACGGGCTTCAACGTGTGACATTCCAACATCACACACCATCTCTTCTGCCCTGAAAGACTGCGATGACGGAGCCTTAAGTCAGTCATGGACTATGCAAACTCAATGGACATTCTATATATATACTATAAATGAAAATGGCGGTCAACTGGAATCTATTGGAAAGGGTGTAACCTGAGCATGACATAAATGGTATGGAATAAGGGGTGGATATATGTCCTGGTTTTAGCTAGGAGAGAGTTAATTTTCCTCCCAGTAGCTGGTAGAGTGCTATGTTTTGGATTAGGATGAGAAGAGTGCTGATAACATGCTGATGTTTTAATTGCTGCAGAGCAATGCTTACACTAAGCCAAGGACTTTTCAGCTTCTCGCTCTGTCCTGCCAGCAGGCAGGCTGGGGGTGCAGCAAGAGCTGGGAGGGGACAGACCCAAGACAGCTGATCCAAACTGGCCAAAGGGGTATTCCATACCATCTGACGTCATGCTGAACAATATATAGGGGTGACTAGCCGGGGTGGGGGGGCCAGCTGCTTGGGACAGTCTGGGCATCGGTCAGCGGGTGGTGAGCAATTGCATTGTGCATCACTTGTTTGTACATATTATTATTATTTTATTTTCCTGTCCTAATAAACTGTCTCTATCTCAACCCATAGATTTTCAGTTTTTTTTCTCGTTTCTCTCCCCCATCCCAGAGAGGGAGGGGGGAGGGTGAGCGAACGGCTGTGTGGTGTTTAGCTGCCGGCCGGGTGAAACCACAACAATTTACTTATATGTGTTTAGAATATACTAATGGCTTTTGAGACAGAAAATGTAATCAAAACAGACCATAACCCATAGTAGCAAAAATCAAGTGTCTTTAGCTTAAATATTTGTTTCCCCAGGAAAGTTGGGAAAAAAAATGGCTCTTACACTTTCAAGTCACTGATGGAGAATTGCCACTTACTACAGCACAGGGAAAGAGTCATAACATATCTAATATATTATCCCCAGACCTGCACGTTATGGCTAATTAGTCGGAACATAAACATTTGAAGTTAAAATGCCAAAGACAGGCTTTGACTGCATAGAGTTCAAACCACGCTGCCATGTTTCAAAGAGCTTTGAAGCAATAAGGATTGAAGCAACACAAACATTTTGTTGCCCTATAGAGGAGGCGTGGGAGTGGAAAATGGCCTGTGATTATGACTGTTCAGTTGACTTGTAGTCAGAATTTTTAACATATCAGGAAACCTCCTGATTTCAGTAAAGTTCTATTGATTAAAGGAGCAACAAATATATCAAAAGCCACCAGTTCATTAAACAGAAGTTGGATTCATCCAAGTCCTGGTTTCAAAGGTAAGATGCTCTCTCTCTGCATAACAGCAAGCAAAGACTCCTTTTTATCGAGAGCCTAACACAACTTTATGACAGCACTAAACAGATACAAGTGTGTTCTTATAGAAAAAAGGGTGTCTGCTGAAATAACCACATTACTGGGCAGCTACTGTGTTTCCACAGAGCAGTAAACTCAAAGTTCAGATCAGCACCACGCCAATAATGAGTCAATAGTAGTCATAGAAGAGCAGGTAGACAGATAACTGTAAACTTTTATGGCCCTCTTCATTCAAACATAGGGAAACTGTAATGATTACATAGAATCACATTAACAGTTAAAGAAGAGAATGGAAATTCTTGGGCTGCTACAGGGGCTTTGCTGCCGCTCAGCTGCTTCCCCGCTCCTGGAGCAAATTGCTCCATCACCATGCCTCAATTTCTCTCCTTCAGTGGGATGCCCCAAGGACAAAGCTTCAATGATGCTTGGCTCCTCCTGTAAGGACTTCCCCTAGCAGAAATGCTGAGCAAGGGCCAGAGAAGCCATCAGCAGTGCTGAGGAGCGGGAGCTAGTGCTCCCAGAGAGGCTGCTGCCTCCGTCTTACCTGGTAGGGTGCAGAGAAAAGCACCTCCAAAGCTCAGTTCCCCCGTACCAACCAGCCACAACAAAACAGGGAGCACAAAGGTCCATCCAGACTCCAACCCATCCTCTGGCATTGTCACCCACTTCAAAGCCTCTTTAGCACCCATATTGCCAGCACCCGTTCCCCCACAAATGCAGGGGAAGCATACTGCTGGTATCCCAGTGTGGGAAAGGAATTTGCAGGTGGCTTTGCGCTGTTTCCCACGTCCTTGAATTAGAGATAATGAGGAAACAAGATAGAGACAAGTGCAGGGAGAAGCTAGACCAATTATAAGTTGTTATCTGCGCGTGCTGTAGTTAGTTGCCCATATATACTCTGTGAGAACCTGCAATAAAGGAGGACGATTATACTCGCATCGAGGTTGCATCGTTACTCGGGTCCGTTTCCCTTTCCGACATCTGGTAGCAGAGGATGGTTACTCGCCAGACAGCCCAGCTCGACTGAGTCTCCGAGACTGCAGTAAGCAGGTAGAGGAGGAGATTGGGAAAATAAACGGCTGAGAGGGTGCTGCTTGGCAGACACGGGTCAGGGTTGCTCCCTACCTCTCAGGGGAAGCACAGCCATGGAAGTGGGGGCTGTGGCATTGTTGCTCGCTGGAATACTCTCTAAGAGAGGTATCGAGACAACAGAAAAGAAACTGATCAAATTGATCAAGTTGGGACAACGATGGGGACATTTTAGAGAGACTACCTTGCTGTTCCCTGTTACGGAATGGCGGGAGTTCCGGAATACCATGTGGGAAAGGACTATAACAGGGGATTCAGAAGATGAAAAGGAGGTGAAAACTGTCCGTGAGTTGTGATGAACAGTATTAGAGACACTAAAGGCTATGGAGGCGGAGAAGGAGGTTGCCTACACCACGGCCCAGATGTCAACACTAGGAGCAGCAGCCCTTGCAGAACTGTTACTGACTTTTAATGCGCATTACGGGCGAGAACTCTGGGGATGCCCCTCTAAATCATGCAGAAGTCCCACCGGACCCACCATCGAGCGCGGAAAAGACGGAAGTTGGCGGGGCCAGGTCAAAGCAGAGATCTGAGCCGCTTGCGGAAGTAACACCCCAGGACACCCAGGGGGGATGTCCTGCACCACCCACAGGAGAGGGAGGAGAGGCGTGCCGACCTCCGCCCTCTTCTCTGCCGCTGCTGCTGCCCCCCCCGCCACCACCCCCCACCCCCGGGTCGGCCCCGAGCTTCCCTCTCTGCTTCGCTCCGCTGCGTCCGCCGAACCGAGCGGCTCTGCTACCCCCCACCCGCGGGCCGGCCCCCTCCCTCAGCCCGCCATTTTGTCTGCTGGCGCTGCCGACGGCAGCTCGGCCAAGGCTTCAAACCTCCTACCCCAGATCTGTGATAACTCCTTATGGTTTCTACTAAAAAAAATTAATAATAATAAAAAATAAAAAAGGCAAGAAAGAATAAAAGAGGAAAAGAAAAGTTTAAAAAAAAAGAGAAAAAAGAAAAAATATTAAAAGAGAAAAAGAAAAAATATACCTAAAAAAGGAAAAAAAAGAGGAAAAAAGAGACAAAAAGAAAAGAAAAAAATAGAAAAAAGGGGAAAGAAAATAAAAGGAAAAAAAGAATAAAAATGAAAAAAAGGAAAGAAAAAAAAGGAAAAAAATAAAAATGTAAAGAAAAAAAATATAAAAAAGGAAAAAAGAAAGAAAAAAATAGAAAAAAGAGAAAGAAAAAAAAAGAGAAAGAGAAAAGGAAAGGATAAAAGAAAAAAGGAAAAAATGAAAAAAGGGAAAGAAACAGAAAAAAATATATATAGAAAAAAGGAAAAAGAAAAAAAAAAAAAAAGAAAAAGAAGAAAAAGGGAAACTGGTTACAAGATACCAAGAGGAGGAATCTTTGAGTATGTCAGTGGAGCCAACTTTTTTGGAGAGATCCTGGAATGCTTTGGGTTTGCCCTTGCCTGCTGCACCATCGAAAGCCTTGCATTTGCATTGTGTACACTTTTTATCTTGGGCTCTAGGGTAAAGCAACATCACCAGTGGTACCTTGAGAAATTTGAAGACTACCCAAAGGATAGAAAAATTCTGATTCCATTTGTGTATTAACAGATGCTTTGAATACCATCAGGTTCTGGTGGTGACGCTGTTTTTGAAATGGTTACGGTTTGGAACAACTAACACTTCACAAGTGTTAGCCAGTTAACATACTCTGTTCACTAGTGACAAAGCCTTGGGCTGCTATTAGTTACTGCTTTTCTTCTTAATGGAACCCCCAAATCTGATGGACATGGTGAACAGGAATGAAAGTGCTTTTGCAACAACACAGCACCATTGTGAATACTTAAGGCAAGATGACTGAATTCACATCGTGGAAATTACTGTACAGGATTTCTGATGTTTCATTTTCAGCCTATAGAGTGTTTGGGTATTACCCATCTGATCTAGCCATGTCCTGAGGATTGTGCAGTGAGCCTAGCCACCCTTAGTGTATAATTTGGCTGGTGCATTTTGCCTCTTACTTGCCTGCGTACACAAATGGGGTTGATTTGTCTTGCCTTACTAATTTTCTTCCCCTTGCCCCCATTTCTAGGAGAACTGATGCAGACCAAAGACATTGAATTAATATAGTTGCTGTTAGGTGAGAAATGTTCTTCCTGCTCTCTGCACTCTTGCACAGATATGAACACTATATAGGTAAAATGTAATACTGTTTACACCAATAGCTGTAGTGGTAATTCTCCCAAATAACGGATTTAGTCATCTACCTCTAAAACTTCATAACTATCTCAAATAATATACAACATTTGTTTTTGTGTTCAGCACTATTTTTAGAGATACATTTTTTATTAAGGGTGCATTAATAGTGACAGACTGTTCTCCAAGGATTTTTACAGAATTTTCTTACTATGCAGTTTTGAAAAAGTCTTTCTTTTCCTGTTGATATTGGTCTAGTCAATCTTTATATTCAAAGTCCGGAGTCTTTTAGTGCTTTCTTACTGTTTCATTAACGTTAGTTCTCACATTGCTATATTTTTTTCCTGAAGGAATCCAGAGGGATTTTAAAAACATGGTAGGGTCTCAAGTATACAGACTTCTGAGTTTTGGACACATCTATGTCCTTTGAATATTTGTGATATTAAAGAGTATTTTTTTAGAATTGCAGAAAAGTCAGGTTTTCTGCAGAAACCCTCAAGGAAAAAATGAACTGCTGCAGATGTATTTTGGAAATCTCTTTGGAAATCAAAAACAAATTGATAATATAACTTTACTAGGTGTTGAGTGTTCTGGTATGGTATTGTGTTAAGCTTTGTCCAGTGTTCAAAATTCTTTTTTTGCTATGACCTACACGGCTGTAGTAATCCATGTATTATGAGGGCGGAACTTTACTTTTCTAATTTTAAGTATTTTATTTTAAAAAGTATATTCAGGAAACGGGCAGTGAAAAAGGACTTTGCCACCGAAGATTTTTCTTAACAGTGGTGTATTCCTGCTTTCCTTCTTGTAACAGTGATACAGTACTTAGTGCACTGAAGTCTTGGCTATCATTAAGGATTTATTCAGTGATACAGAGAAACATAATACACTTTATCATTATTGACTGAAATAGCCAAAGGACAGAGGGGAGAGAAGCTGTCACTCATACCATGATGATAACTTATCCTACAGCTAAGCCTTTGGACTGCCAGTTGCTCCTCACAGAGGTGACCAGTTACTGCCTCAGTAGACGCCCAGGAAACACCACAGAACAGGTTGGGAAAGGCACTTTACGTAATGAATCACCTAGCATTGCCCTTTCCTCACAAAGAGGTACCACCCATAGTAAAACATTACAAAAGTATGAATTCCGCACTGCCACGGGTGCCAGAATCAGAGCAGGCCTTAGTGATGGTAACAAATTTAAATACAGGTCTTTGGGAGGGACCCCAGCCTCTAATAACTTGGGGTCGAGGGTATGCTTGTGTCTCCACAGGTCACGGACCAAGATGGATACCAGCAAGGGGGTAAGGCCATGGTTGGCCTCCTCCTCACAGTCACCGCAGTCATCGGTTATTGCCAGCCCTGGGTCTCCATCCAACCATGCTGCAACATCGGGGTCACCCTCGTCAACATGACAGGACAAGAAGTGATGTGCCTGTCCCTAGCTAGTGCTAACGACCCATTTAGGACATGTCTGGTGGGGATCCTGGCAGATAACAAAGATTGGACTGTCTACTTGCCGCGAGCACCCCTAGAGCCACAGGAATTCAATATCCTGGGAAGTGTAACAGTCACATCATGTGTAAGGTTCAATTACATGGGCAAAAACCAAACCATGAAACAAATTGTCAATGTCACACTCGCTCCTTATCGCAATGCATCTCTTTGGTGTAATTATACAAAACTATAAGAGCATTGTTCCTTGTGCCAGGAGCAGCTCTGCTCGGCTGTGGGATCGACTGTGGAACGGACACCCCTAGGTGCACCCCGAGCATTTTCCTCGGAGGGGTCTCCACTCTCAGCCGCTCACCACGGGAGTAGACATGGACCTCCTGAAGGCGCGGACAAATTATTTTAAGTGATATTTTCTTGTGGTATGAATGAAAAGTGCAAGAGGCCTCTTTGTGTGATTGTGCTGTGCGAGTGTGAAGTAGCATCGCGGCGAAGCTCCATCCCTAGTGCTTAGTGGCTTGTTGATTGGTGTAGATTCTAGTAGGCACGCTACTTTACAATCATAATTTGTATGTGATTTTCACCATGTTGCTTATTGTAATGTTTGCAGTGCTTGATAGAAAAATATATAGAAAGCATTTGGTTGATTGTAAATAAAAAGGGGGAACTGTGGGAAAGGAATTTGCAGGTGGCTTTGTGCTGTTTCCCACGTCCTTGTATTAGAGATAATTAGGAAACAAGCTAGAGACAAGTGCATGGAGAAGCTAGACCAATTATAAGTTGTTATCGGCGCGTGCTGTAGTTAGTTGCCTATATATACTCTGTGAGAACCTGCAATAAAGGAGGACAATTATACTCGCATCGAGGTTGCATCGTTACTCGGGTCCATTTCCCTTTCCGACATCCCAGCATTTACCCACAAATAGGAACCTAAAGCTTAACCCATCCTCAGCATGGGGGGTCCCACTCCTGCCACCTCCCAGGATGCTGCTCAGAGCATGCAGTGAGTTTTGTCAGTGCTCTGCCTGCACTTACTGGCGGGTAGATCTAAGGGTAATGTTGGGTAATGCAAATTCCACTGAATGCACAGACTAAGGATCACTCACCCCTTCCTCAAACACCTCCCTCAGCCCACACTCTGCTGACTGGGTCTGGGTTTGGGGGTGGTTTGGGGTTCAAGCCTGCTGGCACAGCACAGCCTCAGTGCATGCTGCACTTTAGGCTGGTCAGGGCTTGGTGATGCAATTGCTCATCGCTCACACGTGACCTTCAGCAGAAACACATGAGACAAATAAATTTGACAGAATCCTCCATCCTCTCACCTGCACCACCTATTCAGGGGTGCTCACATCACACCCCTTCCTTGTGTTTGTGCCAGCTGCAAATTTACAGCACTTGGGGGAGGATAACACTGCCTCTGCTCCTCGCTTCCTCTTCCCTGTGCCTGTTGCAATATGCAGTATTTACCTCATACTCCCCGTATGCAGCAGAGAGCACAGCAGGGCTTGGGATATGCTGCAGCAGCCTACAGGAATGTCTTTTTGATTTAAAAACGTTTGGCAGAGAATGAAGGCTGGATCCTCATCTCCGCTGCTGTAGCATAAAATGGGAGTAACTCCCATGCAACCAGGGGGATGAGATGAAAACAAGCCTGGGAGACAGGGGCTGCCTGCCTGATTTATTTATTGCATCAAAATTTAAGCTTTCAAAGCTTTTTTTTTTTTTTTCTTTTCCCTTCATTTTTGGTTTTATCTGCTTAAAGGGTAGTCACTCCAGACTAAAATAATCATAATAATCATAAAAGGAGTCAAGCTGCTTCTCCCCTAAATGAGTTCATTTTCTTGGATTCCTCTCTTACAGTAGGAGGACTGAAAAGGGGCAGATAAAAGCTGGAGGCTGTGAACAGAGAGGGTAAAGCCACCCACACGTTGTAATAACAACCAGTATTTTAAATCTGGCACTACCTTTGGAAACATTTACAGTCTTAAAACATGATTATAATGATACGAGGGTTGGGGGGTGGAGGGAAGAAAGACACACACTGAAAAGAAAAATGAGTGAAACAACTGTTTAATTTCTTACTGTCATTAATACTAGAGTATTAAATAAAATCTCCCAGATGAATAAAATGACTCTGTTGAGAGAAACAAAATTCCACTGGACTGGTCCTGGTTTTTGTAAATAGCAATATGTGTATGCAAAGGAATTCCTTATCCCTGAAAATGTTTACAACTCAGAAATAACTGAAATCAGAAACCAGTCCTTTCCACAAAAAAGGGGCTTTTTTTTTTTTCATTTGTTTTTTTCCTTCTCTTTCTCCTTCTCTCTTGCCCTCTCTCCTTCTGAAAGTAAGGCTCGCTGCAACGTTAAACCATTCTGGCTCACATTGAGGCAAAGGGAAGAGTTGCCTTAGACATGTGCCAACTTTTTCCCCAACAAATTCAACAATAACAAACCTCTCTATGTCAATTGCAGAGAACAGGGGATGGCAATTCACTTCATTTTTATTAATTTGTGTTTGTTACACAATGACCTCAAAGCATTTTACAGATTTTAGTGAATTAAACCTCAAAGGGCCTCTGTAAGAGAGGAAAGTACCAGCGTTCCCCATCTGCAGTTGTTGCAACCACTTCTTCACAGACCATAATTAGATAGAAGCAATTTTAAGGTATATGGAATAAAAATCCAGTGACTCCTTGATTGTTTTGTTTTCCACAATACAAGGACTGTACAGTCTAAATTCCTGTTATTCTCCTTCTCTTTCCTTCTTGCACGCCATTGGCTTGGTTACCTCTCAGGAGTAAAAAAAGTACCTTGGTTCCCTGACTCGTTTGGTCTTCAGACTCTCATCAGGACATGGCTAGAAGTGCTCATGAGTAACAAAACCAGTGGTGACCTTCTGGTGTTTCTGCAGTGGATGTGAGAGCACATCTATCAGGTAATGCCTACTCAGGTCCACATTCTGCTTTAAACACACAGAAGCAGGACAACCTAACGTACATTTTGGAGTTTTGGGGTTGTTCAGAGACACACTGTTCATATACTGGAATAAGGCAACATATTTTATTTTTCATTAAACTTACTTCCTTACCTCTTTAACTTCTTTTCAGGCATATATGTTTTCTATTGAAAACTTTAATTTATGTATATTTTTTCACATTTTCAATTGAAAGACACTTCCTTTTCAGATAAAGAAACATAACATTTGGCCCGCAGCAAGCCCTAGGAGATTTTGTGAAGAACCAGTTGCTCCATTTATTAAGCTACTTAGATATATTCCTAAGAAAAAACATTGTCTGTTTTCAGATTTTTAGAGGCATGCTACAGAAAATAGAGTGCTATGTAACCAAATATTAATTTTTATGTACACTGAAGCTTCCAGTTTGCACAACTAGGTGAGGGGGAGCCTCTTCCAGACTTTTTCTTCTATGTAATTTCCTCAGGTGCTTGAAAGTGAATAGCAAAGATTTGCAAATGAAGATATTTTGTTCTAGTTCTTCCTCAGAAACACCTCAAGTAGCTAGAAAGGTAATATCAGCCGTACTTTCCTCTGCTCCTTGGAGGGAAGCAATAGAAGAAGGCAAGCAATCAAAGCCGTTCTTGGAGATGCTTCCTATCACATTGCTTCTCTGATATCCAGGAATCACCACAGGTTTTTACTGCCTCAAAAGGAAAGTCTCTCAAACCACCGATTGGTTCAGAGAAAAAGCATCTGTGCCCTGATCAGCCATCGAGCAGAACAAGGCAAAGGGATGTTGGCACCACTGGATGCAATGCCACGAAGAAGTATTTAATAAAGTCAACACTGTAGTCAGTCAATAATAAAAGTTAATTAAAAAAAAAAGTTAATAAAGTCAACAATCATTTATGGACTGAGTTGTCCAGGTATAAGACTATGTCTTCCATCTATGGCAGAAGACAACTTTCCTTTCTCTGATGTACCAAGAATCTGCATGCCGTGCATGTTATGTGTGTTGGCCATTCTACTGATAGCACAAGAACAAATACTGCTTTGTGGACTGCCTTCATGAAGCTTTTTACTGTGTCTTGGAAAGTATCTCCATTTGGTGACTATTATTCAAATCTCAGGAAGAGGCATTTTTTGTATTTTCAGTAACTTTGGACTACACTCTTCTCCACAGTTTCATAATTTACATAGGACATCTTTTTGATCTGGGAAGACTGCAATGATATTTTGTGATTTTTTTCACAGTAGTCCTTTAAACACTAATTCGAATGATAATAGTCATTTGGTGAAATCAGTTTGTCTGGAAATGTAGAGGGGGATAAAAGCCACTGGCACTTCTTCCTTCTTGCTTTATGTGAGGACATTTCTCACTTTGCCTATGATGGGAGCCACCTCTCATTGCCAGTTACAACTGGACCCTGAACCTCGACTGCCCCATCTGCAAGCTGCCCAGATGTGGTCTTCATGGGTGGGAAGAAAGCATGGATGATGACTTGGGGAGGCAATCTGGGACTGAGCATGGCTTTGGGGCCAGACCCAGTGCCAAGAACAGTAGCTGGGTTGGGGGGTGGAGAGGTCTCTGACAATCTGCATACACACAGCTAGGAAGTCAAAGCAGACCCAACAACTCAAGAATATACAGGATGTCAGAATTACCACACTACTTTCAGGGTATTTTAATTAATCAACTATAAAAGTCAATTAATTAGTGACTACAAAAGAATGGCAGCTGGAAAGGGACACCTTATAAGTACAAACTAGACTGTGATTTGTTCTGATTCAGTCTGGTTTCAGGGCATCTGAGATTTTCCAATAAGATCAGGTCATGTGTGTCTTTGTCCATGAAGATTGAGAGTGGCAGTACAGCAGCAAAGCAACAGCCTGTTTTAACATCTGTGTCACTCTGTGTCACAAGAATGTACTAAGAACTGCTTAAGATGAGGTGAATTTGCAGTGAGAAAATGCAAGACTACAGGTCTGTGGATTTCTTTCACCCATCTTGAACTATATTCAACACTTACCAACTGCTTACCTTTAAATTGCTACATACAACTAAATGGAGACAGCACATAGCCACATATATTTTTAGCATCATTAAACATCATGTAGCGATTTCAATCTGTTAAATAGGGCTGGGATCTGCAAGGATGCTGGCATCTAGATTGCTGCCCACTTCTCAAAGTGAAATGGTGCTAATGATACCCAAAACAGCAGTGGAAAATGTGTGCTATTTTATGACACAGTCACGGATAGACAGGAATTACCTTCAGATGTAATGACTGTATATTTGAGTACCTACATTTCCCCAGATGCTTGCTCCAAATAACAACAGACATTAAGACAGGGTCAGAATGGGCAGAATAGAAAAAGTAATGTATTTAGCATACAGTCTTGAGGCGTGTGATTCTGTATGTGTGACATTTCAGCAATATCTGATAATGCTCTACGATACCCAGCTGAGGTCTCTGTGTAGTCTCCTAGATCTGCAAAAATCCCTATCTATTGTCCCTTTAGGTAGCATTTGCTGCTGAACAGCCTCTTACTGCCTCCAAAATGTGGCACTAATTAATGTGAACCAAGTTACAATATGTGCTAAAGATTCCAGCTTTGTTACTTATTTAATGAGCTTCCTGGGATCTGAACATGAGGCTCAAAGTAGCAGGGGAAACCTCATAATTAGTTTCAGTTAGAAAAGTTCCTACGCATTACAACTATTTGATAAACTGCAGAGGGAAAAAGAACTACTGAACAGATACAAATCACTAGCTTTCTTTCATTGGTTATTATACTTTTTTTCTTCTTAATTAGTGCTGATTGGCTTATGATCCTAATTAATACAAATGAATTTGGAATGGTATACAGTGGTATGGCTTAGAAGATGCCAGAGTGTACAACTGCTAAATTATTGCTAATTGTTATTTCTGCGAGAATGGGAAGACTAAGTGCTAAGACTATGTGCTGCCTAATTAGCATTAAAGATATGGTTTCCATTTCCAAATTAAACGAAGTCAAATTGGTTAAAATCATTATGGTTACCAAAAAAAAAAAAAAAAAAACATAAACAAAAACAACAAATCCTTCTCTCTGAAAGTCAATAGTTGTGTTGCCAACAGATTTTTAAAAAGAAACAACCAAAACCCAGTCAAGAAATAAAAGACATTCAAGAAAAAGTAGATCCCTAATCCAAAGTGGACATTGTTAAAACCTTTTCAGCTGCTGCTTGAACATGTTTAATGTTAAATCCGTTACGGGGATATATTACTAGAAGCAAGCAGTATGCCAATCTTAATTAGGGAAGACTGTATTAATTTTAGTTACAACAGGTGTGCCCAGCCTATAGAATTGCTCTGCTCCAGTGGCTGCAAAGACCTGGCATCTTCATTTACTCCTTTCAGAGCTATGTGGGAAAGTGTCCAACCCTGAAACACCAGAAAACCCGGACAAAATTCCTGCATTTTATCCTGGCTCTGCCACTGACTCACTGGCTGGCCCTCCTAGTCACTTCACCTCTGCTTCGTCTTCCTCAGAGACAAAGCAAGAGCAATAAATCCATTGGCACTGATAAAGCACTTGTAAATATAGCAAATTTACACTCATTTCACAGGTGCTCTGCAAGAATCACTTAATTCCTTGAATACATAAAATGCTGTGTCAGTGTCACCATAATTATCTCCCTTTAGTTTTTAATCACTCAACACTGGAAACAAGATAAAAAGTCTTGACATTAAGGTTTATGGAAAACTTGTTAGATGAGAAAGGAAAAGCCCAAGGCATTGAAAGGAAGTTCCAAATTCTTTTTTTTCCCCTTACATCAGTTTTGATGCATCTTGTGAAATGTGTTTATTTGATTCGTGTCAGTATGGAACAATGCTAGGGCTGCATGATGAAATATAAACTCCTATTTAAGAAAAACAGAGTGATTAGTGTACATAGTTCTTGTATCATGCACAGGAGCGATCCAGCAATTTGTGTAAATAGAGGGTTTGAAGGGCAAACATTGAGACTCTTCTCTGGGAGATAAGAGGACCAAGGAGTTTTTTTAGGAAACTGCAGACTTTTGCATGGGATGCTGCGCAAGCCTCTGATAACCAGCAAAGAGATCCACCAAATAAGGAGAAAGGGGGAGTTGAAGGACGACCGAAGGACAAAGCCTGGGAGGAAGACTACGAGCCTTCAGCACAAGAGACCCCCAGAAAGACCACCAGAGACTGATACGCATGCGTCCGGAGAGGGTTTGGATTCCGGGAACTAATTATAATAACCCTGCCTTTTCTAGGAATAGTGATGAATATGTATTAGTCTAGGAGCATAAAAATCAGCCACCTGATGTAACAGGTGTGCGTCCTGGTGGAGCAGAGACTCCCGGTGCACCCAGTGCTGTTTGCTTGCCTCTATTCGCTTAATAAATCACAAAAATCCTATTTGGGACTCAATCATTTATCACAATTGGGGGCTCGTCCGGGATGGTCTTGGTTCCTGAATTCTGACTTGATCTAGGAGGGGCGCCCCACCATTTGGTGGCTCCTGTTCGAGTCAGGTCAGGACTAACACCATCCTGAACCTGAATAAAGGCAAGCAAAGAATTTGATTTTTTTTATGAGCTCCCTTGACAGCTGCAGCATTGTATTTTGCCCGTAATTCTGCGCGCGAAGATCCGAACGAAGACGATGGAGTCGTGAGTATTTGAAGTGTGTACCGTTCGGTTGGGTGGGATTCGGTTGCCTGTGTGTGTAAGAGTGTGACTGAGACGGAACCTAGTTCCGAAGCGAGTGTGGAGGTCTTCTAACCGCGGTTCCAATCTCCTGCGAGGGACTTGGCCGGTGAAGGACCGTAGGATTCGTGGGTGGGTGATAGGTCCCCCTGCAAGACACTCTTACTGGGTAACCAAGGGCTGTAGGAATTGCCACAGTAAAATTCCTAGATGGGTCAGACAAAATTTAAGACCCGGAACCAGAGAAAAGAGAGCAAATTAAAAATGGTTCAGTACTATGTGATAAAATGGTCAAATCAGGATATCCAATAATTAATAAGGACCTAGAACCTGTGGAATCAGGACCTTTGAGTCCATCTCGGTCAGCTCAGGCTTGTGAGCTGTATGCTCTATGTCGGGCCCTGGAACTATTAAAGGGGAAAAGTGGGGCTATATTTACAGCACGTTGAACTGAATGAACTCCCCATGCAGTGTTGTACAACAAAAACTGGAAGTTTCTCCAAAGATGTTGCCATTAAATTAATAATATTAATTAATAAAATATAATTGATTAAAAAGTACTCATCTCTTGCCATGAAATACTGTTACTATTAAACTTTATGTTCTGGTTTGGAGACAAAAAGGAATATAGTTAAGGCATGAGCATGTGATTTTCTGTTTCCTTAAGGTGGTGAGCTTTAATTCTATTCATGCTAAGTCTCAGTGAGACGTACCAGCATCCTTGTGGACCCACTCATTTTAATGCTGTAAAATCGTGGGTCAGATGATTCAAAGCCTTAATGTAAATGTACTCAAGTAGGGGAAAGGTGAATTGGTATCATTTATTTTAAAAAGTCATATGGTGGATTTGTTTGTTTGTTTCTAAGTTTGTACTAATATAAAAATCACATGAGCACGCTTGTTGAACAGTAAAAGTTATTCTTATGTAAGTGCATTTACTCTTTCTATTTTTTGAACAAACAGAAGTATCAAATACTTGTTTAAATATTAAGTTGGTATTTTGAGCCTGCAAAATTTAATATTGGCTCTAAAACTCTGCTTTCATAAGTACCATTTGTTATACCACTATATTTCTGATGTTTGCATAATCATAGAAGGACCTCAAAACTTGAATACACAGACTGAAATAAAAGCTGAGAGCCTTGAATATGTCAGTGTGCTATATAGTGGCCTTTGAGGACTGTCATGATAACCCTTTTACATTACATTACAAAGTTAATGTTTTAGTCCTAAATTTTCAGGACCCCTTAGTACAGAAGAAAGCTTTATACAATTACTGATGTGAATTTATCTAAAAATGTATATTTTTGTGTCCAGTTGTATTATTCAAGTGTTCCTTTGTATCAATTTATGTATGCTTCTGTTGTGGTTTAACCCGGCCGGCAGCTAAACACCACACAGCCGTTCGCTCATCCTCCCCCCCCTTCTATGGGATAGGGGAGAGAAACGAGAAAAACTGAAGCCTGTGGGTTGAGATAGAGACAGTTTATTGGGACAGAAAATAATAATAATGATGTGTACGGAGCGGGTGATGCACGGTGCCGTTGCTTGCTAACCGCTGACCGATGCCCAGCCTGTCCCCAGGCGGCCGGCCCCCCCACCCCAGCTAGACACCCCTATGCATTGTTTAGCATGACATCAGATGGTATGGAATACCCCTTTGGCCAGTTTGGGTCAGCTGTCCTGGGTCTGTCCCCTCCCAGCTCTTACTGCACCGAGCTCCTGCTGCACCCCCAGCCTGCCCAGTGGCAGGACAGAGTGAGGAGCTGAAAAGTCCTTGGCTTAGTGTAAGCGCTGCTCTGCAGCAATTAAAACGTCAGTGTGTTATCAACATTAGCCTCATTCTAAATCCAAAACATAGCACTCTACCAGCTACTGGGAGGAAAATTAACTCTATCCTAACTAAACCAGGACAGCTTCTAAAACAAAGAAGGGAGAGTAGGGGTGTGAACCCTAGGAAAAGATAGATAAAGTATGCTATGTTCTTAATTTTTTAAATCGATGGACGGAAGGTCCTTGCATCTGTCCGTGCAGGAGAAAAAGCGACAGACATATCTAGGAGGCAGATCTGGGAGAAACTCAGTTAAAGAAAGAGCACAAGTCATGGAAAAATAAATACATAAATAAAAATAAAAAATTACAGCACCAATTACTGGAAAGGGCCCTACACTCTAATAACTTGGGGGCCGAGGTTGTGCTTGTGTTTTAACAGAAGCCGGTCCTAGATGGATGTCAGCACCATGAGTCTGTCCGGCCGTCTCATCATCTGCCTTAACATGATCAGAGCACCCTCCTCTGCGGTTTGGACTCCAGCTCAAACAAAAAACAACGTCTGGGAGTGTCCGGCTGGCATATGCAGTACCTACAAACAAGGACTCCAGGAGCTGGAGGGGCAGCCAGAGCCCCCCTGGCTGGGCAGCACTCAGTACCTGCCTCTCCCAGGGATGTGGTTACAAAGTTTGTTAAAGATAGAATTAGTATGCCTGGTAGTTTTTCTCTGTGTTTTAGTTTGTGTTAATGGTGCTTTCCTAATTTGTGTTAATCGTGCTTTTTTATGTTAAAGAAGGGGGAGATGTGGGAGTGTGGCCATGGGGGTCGACAAGTCCCATGGCTGGTGATAACATCAGGAATGTAGAGAGTTTGGAGGAGGGAACAAAGAGAGGTGATTCAGGAAATGCCTTGCTGTTTTGGGTTGCTTGTTCTCCGGAATGGCGGTAAAAATGTTATTAGAACACTTAATACCTAGATATGGGATAATCCAGTACATTGATCAGGGCACACACTTTACTTCTAAAATAATAAAATTATTATGTCAATCATTAGGCTTTCAGTGGGAATACCACACTCCCTGGCACCCACAAAGCTCGGAGAAAGTAGAAAGAATGAATCAAACAATAAAACAACAATTGGCTAAGTTAGTGATCGAGACACAAATGCCCTGGACGAAATGCTTACCATTGGCACTTTTAAATATTAGAACTAAACTACACACTGAGACTGGATTATCACCATGTGAAATGTTATATGGCATGCCTTATTCTCAAGGGATGCCCCTAGGGAACAATGTAGTTGAGGATTGTAGTATCCAGAAATATATAATTACCATTGGTAGAAGATTAAAAGAGCTAAGAGAAACTGGGACGATGGCTCAGACACCACCTTTAGGATTTGCAATTCACCAGTTAAAACCAGGAGATAGGGTTCTAATAAAAACATAGAAAGAAGAAAGCTTATCTCCCCTCTGGGAAGGACCTTTTCTTGTTTTATTAAAAAGAAAACAACCGATATTTATTAACTGCTATCTATTAGCTGTTATCTATTAACAAGGAAACAGCTGTGAGAACTGCTGAAAAAGGATGGACACGTGTCGTGAGTAAAAGGTCCAGTGGAAGAGTAGAAATTAACATCGGAACCAGGAGAAACTAAACTATCAGATGGACTTGAAGAAGCCTTCAGAGTATAAGCTAAGTTGCTGTGGGAATTTTATTGTAATTACTCCTTTATTGTAGTTACTCCAAATTTATTGTAATTACTTCTGTAAAATTAGTAAACAAAGAACCTCTTGAATAGATACCTATTAAGGGGAGAGATTTATCAATAACAGGGATCAGTTAAGCGTTATCCCCTGAAGGTACCAAGAAGGTACATCTGCAATGTACAC
>NW_023310382.1:0-1589 GCF_011077185.1 Oxyura jamaicensis | reverse complement strand
GGGGGGGGCTGCAGCCCTGAGCAAGGCACGGGGGGCTCTGCAGTGCCCCAGAGATGTGGCGGGGGGACGTGGTGGCACAGGGCCAGGGGTGGCCGCCGGGGTGGCAGCAGGGAAGCAGGGACAGGGGGGCAGCGGGGCACGAGGGAAGGGGGGGGTCGTGGGGGTGGCCGAGGGGGAAGGGGTGGCAGTGGGGGCGTGGGGACACGGGGAATGGGGTGTCCCCAGGGGTGGGGGGGGCAGGGACGTGGGGGTGTCAGAAGGGGCCAAGGGCTGGGGTCGAGGGACGGGTGGTGCTGGGGATGGCGGGGGTGGCGAGGGACGTGTGGTGGCACAGGGGACTGGGGCTGTGGGGGTGGCGCCATGGATAGCTGAGGGTCCCCGGGCTCTGGGGATGACCCCAGGGCCGGCTGGTCCCCAGGACGAAGGGGTCCCCCCAAGCCCTCCCGTGTCCCCGCAGCGCTCCACCATGCAGCCCTGCCTGCTGCTCGCCCTGGCCCTGCTGGGCACGGCCTCTGCCCGCCACCTGGGTGAGTGCCCCCGGGGACACCGGAGGGACACCTGAGGGTACCGTGGGGACACCCACAGTGACGCCCACCGCTGTCCCCAGCCGCTGTCACCTCCGAGGTGGCCGAGCCGGAGCTGGAGGCCGAGGACAAGGATGGGGACGTGGAGTGCCCGCTGGAGGACGAGATGAATGCGCTGAACATCACGGACACGCAGAGCACCCGCACCTTCCACTACATCATCGTGAGGCGGTGCCAGACCTTCCACCGAGCGCAGGTGGGCAGGGCTCGGGGACCGGGTTGGGGGCTCCCGGTGCCGCTCGGCCCCGGCGTGTCCCCGTAACCAGCGCCGTCCCCCCGCAGAAAGTGTGCTCCCGGTGCTACCGCGGGCGCCTGGCCTCCATCCACAGCTACCGCATCAACATCCTGCTGCAGTGCAGGGCTCACACCCGCGTCAACAACAGGCGCGTCTGGATCGGGGCCATCACCCGTCCTCAGGTAAGGGCCTGCGGGCACGTGTCCGCATGGCCCCGGGCCTGTCCCGGGGTCCCAGTCCCACCCCTTGACCCTGGCAGCCCCCATCCCGCCACTCCCGGACACCTCGGCCCATGGGTGTCCCCGCGGGTGTCCCCACGTGTGACGCCGGTGACCCCGCAGGACGGCAGCGTGTTCTGCCGCTGGTCTGACCGCAGCAGCTGGAACTTCGCCTACTGGCGGCACGGCTACCCCCGGCTCTCGAGGCGCTTCTGCACCACCCTCAGCACCAAAAGTCAGTGCCCGGGGGGCTCGGGGGGCGTGCGGGGGGTCGGGGCTGTACTGGGAGCCGGGGCCCTGAGAACCGCTGGGCTGGGGGGGACGGGGAGGACGCCGGGGGCTGCAGGGGGGTCTTGTGGCAGGAGCTGGTAGGGGGCTGTAGGGCTGAACCCGGGCACGTGGGGCTGGGGGTGTGGGGGAGCACGGGGGGGCTGGGGGTGCTGCTGGGTGTGGGTCTGACCCCAAGTCCTCTCCCCAGATGGGCACTGGAGGAGCACACGCTGCCGGGCGAGGCTGCCCTTCATCTGCGAGTACTGAGGGTGCCGTCCCAAT
>NW_023310381.1:0-5861 GCF_011077185.1 Oxyura jamaicensis | reverse complement strand
CTGGGATGACGTCCTAGGTTGCAGGCTGCCTTTCAGCTTCAACACACGAAAACATAGTCAGAAGATAACCACTCAGCTGCCAGCATTAGCACCCATCCCTCAACAACAAAAGGGACCCCGGTTTTTATTTGTATCATTTTGGAACAGCAGACAACTTCCCTCAGCACCTCCAAGTAGACCAAGCCAGTCACCGAGCCACCAAATGAAGGCTTGACAGTTCCAGAAGGCGCTCTTTCTTTTGACTGGTTCCTCCTAAGGTTTATCTAAGTCAGGAGAAAAAACAAACAAACAAACAATAAAAAAGAACACATCTGCGAGCTTACCCCTCCTCTAGCACTATTCAAGCACTATGCGAACAGCTGCTCGCAAGCAACTCAAGCCTCCCCCTCCGCATCTGCCAAACACTATGGAGATGACTCTGTGCCAGCTGCCCTTCAGTACGTGCCAAGAGGCAGACCGGATGTCTTTGCCAAAACAGTCCGGACAATGTATTACTACACCGACGGACCCCCACATTAGCTACCATCACTACCGGCCAGGCAGGACAGCTCCAGGCCAAACAAACACACAGGCACACTACAGACGTTACGAATAGAACACAGAACACAAGCACGTCCTCCCCCTCAAAAAAAATAAAAAATAAAAAAGACTCCCAGAGGGAAGCCCTGCAGCAACAGCAAGTCAGAACAGGTGCTCTGCAGCACACCCAAGGAGAGACTCAAATGCCACGACCTGCGACTGGAAGCAACTGCCAGAACTGGCATGATGGAGGCATAAATAGCCTGCCTTTAAGACAAGAGACCAGAACGATGGCCACTGCAAACTCCATAAGAAAAACGCTTCGGAAATGAATTCCCAAGCAAGAGCTCCTGATGAAGCCCACGTGACGTCCGCAACAGCGAGGATGGAAACAGATGCGGTCTGAAACCGAGTATGACGCACAAGACCTGAAATAGATCTGCGCTTTAAGATGCGACTACAAGTCAAGAAGCGCTCAGATCAGCCCTACGATGACGAAACGAGCATTTAAGACCTCAGGTGTGGCTACCGAGTTGCCCATCTAATCTGTCCAGCGGAACAAGGCAATGAGGAGATCAAGACAAGATGAATATCAAGACACGATGAGCACGTAACATACAATGATCTTATGAGGAAACATTTGATACAAAAAAATTACACAGTAGTAGTGAGCTCTTTAAGCTCCCACTGCAAGACAAGAGGGGCTCAGCTTCCGATTGAGCATCAGCATTATTCCAATGAGGTCAAGTGTTCAATACCCTCAGGATGGCTGCCCCAGGGCCTGACGAGCACCAAGAGCCACAGCACAGCACAGACAACACAGAACACAGACACCAAGCTGGAACTGCCCTGCCTGGCACGTGCTCAAGCTGTACTTGACAGAAACCCCTCACATGATCTCTCTGACTGACCAGATCCATCCTGAGAGGCCCCATCAGCTGCAATGACTTAAAAGCACACCCCCCCCGCCCTACGTGTCCATTCACAACCCCAGCTCAAACATAGCACTTGCCCCCCAACTTAGCTTGGGAATGCTGGGAGGCAGGTTCCATCCTCAACAAAGAAGACAAAGGCTAGCCAGGATGTTGCTTCAGGCACGAGGCTCCTCTTCACCTGCAGAAATAAAGCGCCATCAGGCACCGGCACGCCAGCCTAACCTCTTCCTGTGAAACACCCACCGCAGAAACAAAACAGTAGTCACCTGACCTGCTCTGCTACTGAAGTCACATAGACACCCTCTAGACAAATCCCCGCCTTCCCCTGCCAACCACCCTGCAGCACACAGCATTTGCCCCTGAACTCAATTCTCAGGGATCAGAATCCATCCTCAGTGTGGACCACAGAGGCCAACTACACTGTTCCCAGTATCTTCTTCATCCCCGGAAAAGAGGAGTCACCCAGAGGTGGGCCAAAAGACTAGCAAACCAAAGACAATGCCCACTTTCCAACTTGTCTCCACTCACCTTCCCGATCCAGGCATAGCGCTTCCGTTAACAACTGTGCCGAGCTAAGGTCGCATGGCTTAGACCAAGGAGAAAGAACAGACAAATCTGACAATCCACAAAACAGTCTATACCCACTCCTCTCCTCCCCTACCCCAACAGCCAAGAAGCCCCAGACCCACGTCCCCCAACCCAGTACCACCGCTTCGCTCACCTAACATCCTAAAGAGATGCATCACGCTCCCTGCTCCCCTTGCGCTCCGAGCATCTCCAGCATTTCAGGAACTGGAACCTCTGATGTCTGGCGCGCCTCAGAAACGTGGCAGGAGTTGTACTCCGCTGTCACAAGGTGCTTGCAAAGCCTGCCTGACAGGCAAAACAAACTAACAAAATCCACTGACCAGCTCAGGGCCCACACTGCAACCCACTCACACTAATGCCTCGTTCAAGGTTCCGTGCTCACGACCTGGGCTACAAGAAACAAAAAGAAAAGGTCGTGTCCGTGATGGACACACAAGCAGTACAGCCCCTTGCAGAGGACTCAAGCACAGGGACCAGAGCCAGAAAAACAAACACACACCCTCAGGTCCACAAATGCCAAAAGGCCACGAATGCACAGCAGCCCCAACAGGGGTAACCACAGACTTACCCTTGACAGATGAAAAAGGTGACCTGGCTCAGTCTTGTCATAATACTGCGCTTATGTGGTCAAGCCCCTTGCAATGCATACTGACGCTCTGCGTGAATCCCCTAGAGACTTACACAAACAGCTTGATATATCTAGAGATTAAAATATAACCCCAAAAAAAAGGAACCGTACCCCACAATTTCCCCAAAACAAGGTAGCTGGCAACCCCTCCTAAACATACCTCTCCAAAGTGAATACCAAGCACCTAAAATCGAGGAGGCTGCAAAGACTAAAGACTCCACAGCAAGCAAAACCACAGGCAAAAGCTCCAAAAACATAAACAAGCTGTCCCTAACCCTGAAAAAGGCTACACCTTACCTGCCTGCTGCTGCTTTCAGATACATGCTTCCACAGGGAGTTTTGATGATACATTTCTCCTAAACCCTGCTCCACCATTTAACACCACAGTTGGAACTTGATAATATTTGACAGACAGGCAAAGACTCACCGTAAGCCCCATGCTTCTGCAAAAATCAAAAGGGACCTGGAACACACAAACTAACAGTGTCATCCTATCCATAAACATGCTGCAACAATTACTCACCTGAAGAAGAGCTGCATACAGGTCTCTACTTGGAAAAGCATCACTCCATAGACTCCGACCCACACAAAGAACCCTGCAATTCACTGAAGAAAAAAGAAAAAAACAAAAAACAAAACACTTACCCCAAAGAACTGGCCATGCCGAATGAGTACTCTGATGGCATGCCTGGGGCTCATATAACATTGCTTATATAACACTTGGCTCATACACCATACTCTCTGCCCGGGCAGCGCCGCGATCACAGATTTATCCTTTAGAATTCAATAAGTTAACTCTGATATGACCCTGCTAGGTCTCTTCATAATACCGTGCCTATGCGGACAAGCCTCTTGCAGCGTGTACTCAAGCCCTTTCCAGTCCTCTGCAGAGTTACACAAGTGGTTTGATACAGCTACAGATTAAAATATAACCCAGAAACAGAAGTGTACCCCACCATCCCTAAAACAAGTCAGCCAACAACCTCTGCTGAATATCCCTCTATAAAGTGAATTCCAAGCACTGAAAATCTAGAAATCCATAGACTCCAACCTGAATAAAGAACCCCGCAACTGACTGAGGAAAAACAAAGCACTTACCCCAAAGAGCAGCTCAGGCAGAATGAGCTCTCTGAAGGCATGCCGGGGGCTCATATACCATTTGGCCCTGCCTGGCACCCAAACCCAATCACCTGGGAAAGGGGAGGGGCAAAGCACAAGAAACCACAAAGAGAGCAGCACGAGCGGCAGCTGTGGTTTTTCTTAACTGCACGCACATTGCAGCACGAGCAGCAGCTGTGCTTTTTTAGCAGCACGAGCACCAGCTGTGTTTTTTCTTAACTGGTAGTCGTTCCTCGGTAGAGCTGAGGCTCTGCAAGGCTTTGCTTGCTTGCTCCCCTCCCTCCCCCTTTATAAGCTTAAACTTGCAGCCAGCGGCAACCTGCGCCTCCCGGCCCCGGCTCGGGGAAAGACCGGCCGCGCACCCCGGAGCCCACGTGGCCGCCGGCACCACAGAACTACAGCTCCCAGCACGCCTCGGGACGGAGCAGTCCAGCCAACCCGGGGGGGAGGGGGGAGGGCGGCCAAGCGCACACGTCGTGCCGCCGCCACCGCCCTCTCAGCGCCCCCCCTCCCCCTTCCCCGCCCGCCGCCTCCCGCCGCTCCGCCGCCCTCTCCCCCAGCCCCCCGATAACCCCGGGCAGTGCAAACCCCACCGCACACCCGCTCCGCTCCGGCGCGCCCCCGCCCCGCACAAGGGACGCTTCCGCAGAAGCCGCCTCGCCCTCGCCCTCGCCCCGCCCGGCCCCGACCACCAACCTCGTTGCAGCACCGCGCCTCGGCGGCCCGAGCCGAGCCCGGCCCGGCCCGAGTGCTTCCGCCCGCTCTGCCGGCAAGCCCCGCACGCCATCTTTCGCCCTGGGTTCCTCCGAGCCAATCACGGGCTGCTTCCGCCCTCATGAAGGCGCGCCAGGACGTCACTTCCGCCCTCAGGGTCCAGCCAATCACAGCGCTGCTTCCCTGGGGGAAGGCAACCCTGAGGGTGCCCCCGCGTTGCTTTTTTTTTATTTCCCTTCTTTACAAAAACAAACAAACAAAAACGTCCGGGTATTCTTGGCGTGAGAAAAAACACCTCAAACAACGTCCTTCAGACACGATCTTCTTCTTTTATTCGCCGCTGCAAGGGCAGCTGTCCTGTCACTCAGGAGCACGTGACAGTAAACGAAGCATAACCTTTTATTCCCTATTCCCCATCACCGGATCGCCTCCCCTGTTTCCTCGTTGGCTCAGTACTTCAGGCTCAGCAGCTGCTCGACGCTCCTCTATACCATACGCATACAAGTTGTTTTTTGTTTTTTGTTTTTTTTTTTTTCCAACCCTTTAATTTCTCCTCTCTTTATGTTTTGAGAACTTGTATTCTACGGTTCCCACGCTGCTCATCCTGTTCTTCCTCAAGCTTCTGCCTTATTTTGGAGCAGCGAGGCCGTCCACTGACCACTTACCTACATAGTCTCTCCTTATTGCGACTACACCGCCACCTTAGAATACAGAATATCAGTTCTCTACTGCAAAAACACAACTTAGCTTCTCACAACCCTCCCCCCCCCCCCTTCCTTTCTTACTCCTACTCTTGTTTTTGCACCGCTTCACGTACCGCACTCTGGAGTTTTTCCAACACGAAGGCGCGATATTCTTCCTCGGATGTCACGGGGGATGACAGGCATGCAATGAATGCCACTGTTATTATCGCAATACCAACAAACAGTTGTTGGAGCCAATTCCATTCAGGTAATCGCTAAATTAGTTTCTCCCAAATGTTTCTAAATCCCCAGGAAGTGTCATCTTCAGCTACTCTATGTAGGATCTTGTTGTGTTTTTTGTTTGTTTGTTTGTTCGTGTTGTTTTTTATTATTTTTATTATTTTTTTCCCAAACCATTTTTGAAATCTGTCAAATTTGTCCCCTTTGATCTACATATACGCAGCAACTAGCATTAATTACAGTGCACGCTCCTCCTTATGAGGTTAATCGATCTAATACTATTTGATTCTAGAGTGCTATTTTTGCAAAGTTAACCATATTTTCTCGTTCTTCAGTTACAGCAGAGACATCTACCATAGTGTTTTCTAATTCACTCGCCCCTAGCCAAAGTAAAAACCACCTTGCAAAACCGAAACGCTTGAGAATTTTGCTGGA
>NW_023310380.1:0-1182 GCF_011077185.1 Oxyura jamaicensis | reverse complement strand
AGCAGGAGATCCTGAGGAAGAGCTGAGCTCCTCAGAGCATTCCCACCCATCTCCTTCTTGTGGCCCACAAGCTGATCACATCCATCGCTCCTCAAATTCCTCTGTGAATGCCATGTGTCTGCACAGCAACCTCACTGTTCCCATCTTGCTCCAAGGGAAGAAGAAACTAAAGTTAACATTTAGGAGAGGGGTTGAAGGTGAGCAGGTTAATGCACAGGAGGACAGGGTTTGGATGCTTTAGGGACTATGGTGAACCTTTCTGGGTTAGAGATTAAGCAAATGTGTAGTGGGAGGGTTTGGTGTTCTGCTTGGGGTGTCAGTCTGTGGTTAGAGTATGGGCCAGCTCTTTGGCTTAGGGTTTTGTTTAGGTCTGCAAGAAGACCTCAGAGCATTTTGATGCTCGTGTGAAAGGCAGGGATCAGGGTGAGCAAGAGAGGAAATGGAATGGAAAGGGGTTATGGACTAATTTGGGCTTCAAGGGATATTGTGGTCCAACATTAGAGCAGTGGATTCCTGTCAGGGTGTGGAGTGGCATTTAGATTTTGGTATGAATGTTGCTGGTTCAAATAGGGTAAGGGCCTCACAGGACTGCTTTAAGTAAGCTTTATGGTGGGATCAACATTACCTGAACATTCTTACCTCTCCAAAATCAGTAGCTTCAGCTGACCAAGCTCCTCTTCCATCCCCCATATCTCCTGGCCAGGCTTCTCCTGACTTCCACACATCAGTCATCTTCTTAGGGGCATCTTTCTAATGTCTTTCATGAACTCAGAGTAGCTGTCTCACCTCTCTTGGCTCCTCTGTTCCTCAGAAAGAAGCAGCTCCTAAACCAGCATGGAGATTGACACAAAGGTCTGTAGGAGCACCCTTCACCATGTGCCAAGTGACTCTGCCACACCACAAAAGTGTGCTTCCTACCTCCAGTTTTGGTTCCAGAACGGACCTATGGACACAGGGTAAGTTTCTCCAGGCCCTCATGCAGGCTTTCTGTTCTCCCAGGCATCCGGGAGGCAGTGGCGCCCTCTGTGTAGAAAACGGAAAGCAGCCCTGAAGGATGAATGAGGGAAAAGCTGAAACCTCTGACATGCCAACCCCTATCCAAAGCTCTTCCTCTATGGGGGCTCCCAGCTCCTTAGGAAGAGAGGATGTCCCAAAGTGTGTGCAGAGCAGGTGCATCTGCTG
>NW_023310379.1:0-7212 GCF_011077185.1 Oxyura jamaicensis | reverse complement strand
TGATCTTGAGGTCTCTTCCAACCTAGAAATTCTGTGTGATTCTGTGACTATTGTACGCAAAATTTGGTTTTGCAGTGACAGCAAGATTAATTTTTGAGAAAGTGTAGTTTATTATAATTTCGGAAAGCTGATGACAGCAGGAAGACATTTATCAATGTCTAAACCTTTTTTTAAGTAGGTCATGAATGAGAAGGAGTCTGAAAAAGTTAGCAGAGTTTTCAGGATGTGAAGGTGAAACTGGTGAGATGGTAACAATTATCATGACTTTGATGGAGCTGTTGCTAATGGTGGAAACCTCTCTCACTCCTCTTCTTTAGCCTTCACTTCTTTCTAATCTCACACATTCTTTCTTCCCTGTGGATATGAAGTAAAACTACTACCTTCTCTCCCGTTCTGCTCTCATTTGGTAGATGATGCCCATGGTTATAGTCAATCTATAGCACTTCTTCGCCGCTGCTCCTTCTCGGTCACTCTTGTCCTGTGTGCTGTGGGGTCCCTCCCATGGGATACAGTCCTTGCTGAACTGATCCAGCATGGGCTTCCCACAGGCAGCAGCTCTTCAAGAACTGTGCCAGATATGGGTCCGTACCACGGGGTCCATACCTCAGGAGAAAACTGCTCCAACCTGGATCCCCCACAGGCAGCAGCTGCTGCCAGGTCACCTGCTCCTGCGTGGTCTCCTCTCCATGGGCTACAGGTCTGGCCTGGAATTTGCTCCAGCAGGGGTCTTTCACAGGCTGCAGTCTCCGTTGGTGCAGGTCTACCTGCTCCACCATTGTCTCCTCCACAGGCTGCAGCGTGGAACCCTGCTCCATCGTGGTACTCCATGGGCTGCAGGGGGGCATCCTGCTTCACCATGGTCCTCACCACAGGCTGCAGGGGACTTCTGCTCCAGTGCCTGGAGCACCTCTTCCCCCTCCTTCTTCACTGACCTTGGTGCCTGCAAGGCTGTTCCTCAATCCTCTCACTCTCCCAGCTGCTGTGTGGTGCAGCATTTTTGTTCCCTGTTTTAAATATGCTCTCACAGAGGCGCAAAACAACATCACTTATTGGCTCAGCTCTGGTAAGCAGTGGGGCCCTTACCAAACATGGGGCAGCTTCTAGATCCTTCTCACAGAAGCCACCCCTATGCCCCCCTGCTACCAAAACCCTGCCACGTAAACCCAGTACAGCATATCACAGACAATCCTTCCCCTCATAGTTCCTATCTCATTTCTCCATGAGCTCATTTATGCTTTCTAATTTCCCCTGATTTCCATATGAGCTATGTTTTACTACCTCTGCTTCCTCTGCAGCAGACCCATCTCACTCTCTTCTGTCTTAAGCAGTTGCCATGCATTGGGGAAGGTGAAGAACATATCATTATACTACAGTAGAGACTAGGCTGGGAGAAAGAGCTAAGGAAAGAAGAAAATTCTCTATCTCTCACTAAGGCCGTGATAGAGCCCAGAGTGACCAGACTGGTGGATGAGGGAAAGGATGTTATTGTAGTCTGCCTAGACTTCAGCAAAGCCTTTGACATAATCTCCCACAGTATTCTCCTGGAGAAGCTAGAAGCCCGTGGTTTAGACAGGTATACTCTTTGTTGGTTTAAAAACTCTCTGGATGGCCAGGTACAGGTTTCTTATTGTAGAGCTTAAGTGCAAAAATAAAGTGTATGGCTGCAGGAAGTGAAGTCGGATGACTTGGGAGGACTACAGTGATGCTGTTCACCTTTGTAGGGAGAAAATTAATTCAGCCAAAGCTCAATTAAAGTCAAAGCTGGCCAGTACTTTGGGAAACACAACAAAGGTTTTTGTTTGCTTATTTGTTTGTTTTTGTTGATTTTAAATATGTTAACAGCAAAAGGAGAACCCAGAGATAACACTGAGTTTTTACTTAATGAAAATATTCACCTCACAAACAGTGACATAGACAAAGCAGTTTAATGTCTTCTTCACCTCTGTCTTCAACACCAGTGATGGTCTCTGGGATCCCAAGTGTCCTGAGTTGGAGGACTGTGACTCCTAGCCAACCAATGAACTTGCATGGCATTTATTGCTCCACTAGGATGCATATAAGTCAATGGAAGCTAGTAGGATTCATTCCAAGGTTACTCAGATAGCTGGCTGATGTCATTGCAAGACTTCACTGAATTATTCTTCAACAGTCTTGGGAGAGGTCCCAGTTGACTTGAAGATGGCAAATGTTGTTCCAGTTTTCAAGAAGGGTAAGAAATAATTTGTTAGATCCTTTAAGCACAGTAAGTGCCTAAAGGAAGCCTACAGGAAAGCTGGGGAGGGACTGTTTGTCAGGTAGTGTAGTGATAGGACAAGGGGTAACGGCTTAAACTAAAAGAGGGTAGGTTTGTATTAGATATAAGGACTAAATTCTTTACTGTGAGATAGGTGAGGCACTGGAACAAGTTGCCCAGAGAAGCTGTGGATGCCCCACTCCTGGAGTGTTCAAGGCCAGGTTGGATGGGGCTTTGAGCAACCTGATGTAGTGGGAGGTGTCCCTGCCCTTGGCAGGGGGGTTGGAGCTGGATCTTTCAGATCCGTTCCAACCCAAACCATTCTATGAATCAATGACTCTAAAATACCTTGTGTCATTTTCTAGATAATATTTTCTGCAAAATAACTTTTTTTTTTTTTTTTTTTTTTTTTTTTTTGGATCTTAGGGACTAGATTCTTTCACATTCTGATTGTGTAGATCATGCTTGGTACCTTGGGAACACTTGTGTGTATAACCCTCCACTCTCCACACGTATTCAAAGAACCTGGTTATTTGACTCTGGTTATTGATTATCTTGATTATTTGACTCTGACAGTGTGCCAGCCTAATTCTGCATATATATCCATAATATTTTTCAGCTCAGGGCTTCAGAGTTTTTGTCAGGAGTTTATTTTTTGTTTTGTTTTGTCTTGTTTATTATCCTTTTTTTTTTTTTTTTTTTTTTTTTTTTCATGCATTCCCAGACCTCTTTGTGATACAAAGAGGATCTTCCAACAGTGTAATATATTTACATTTCCCTGGGTCTTCTATGAAAATGAATGGCTTATTTTAAAATTCTTTGGGGGTTAAAACAAACAAACAAACAAAAAATATTTTCAACATCACACGTTTTAATATTAAATTAGCAAAAAGTTATATTTAGATATGCAAATATTTTGGAATTTCTTAATAAACAAATTATCTATATGTATATACATAGTGTCTCAATATAGTTCTTGATATGGAACTTATTTTGATGTTTTCACACCAGAATGCTGCTTTAGGTTCCTCAAAGTCCTGTTCTAGAGTGAGTCACTGTGGACTCAATTAAAGCATGACAGAATATTTAGAATTCAAACAAGATCTATTGGAGATGTATGTACCTATGGTTGAGGCAAGCATTTAAATCCACAATATAGATATGTATTTCAACATGGTAAAGTTGGCTTCCTTTTCTTGCCTCAAAAGGCTAATAGAAACAATTCATATATATATGTATATATATAAGATAAACATACATAATCAGTGAAATAGCTGGAGATTTGCTAGACTAAAATTAAAGAGCATAACTGTTCTGAAGGGGTAACAACATATAAAGCAAATGGGAAACAAAACCAAACCAACCAAACAAGAAAAGTGATTTCATTAATCACGGGTAATAATGACTATGGTCATAAATTTATGTTTAGATTTCTAATAGAGAAAGCAATTAAACATTTAAGGCGCCTTATGTATCCGTTGGTAAGGTTACTTGCCGGTTTGTTAGGGACATTATTCTTTTATTTTTATTTTTTTCTCTACTTAGCCTCAGGTTTACTGCTCATTGGGCATAAACAAGAGGCATTGCAAGGTGACCTTTTCAGTCTCTTGCAGTTTCCATCATTCTTGAGCAATTTAATGAAGTACCAGCATAAGTATTGGCCTCAGGAGAGACAAAGCAGTTCTAATTTTCCTCTCAGGTGAAGAAGATGTGACTCTTTTTATGCTAGATATCAGAACGATAGCATGAACACAACAGCCTGATGTATGAAACACCATTTCCTACCAGTGGAAAGCATTTTATATTCCCGACAAGAGATCAGGAATCAGATCAGGAATTCCTTTCCCCTTGAAAGTAATCCAGCTGCACTGCAAAGGGCATGCTGGTTTCTTCTGAACGATGGAGTGATGATCTGATGAAGTGTTAAACTAACTTACCATTGATTAGCTTCCTAGAAATACTTACAGAAAAAAAAAAATAATAATAAATAAAATAAATAAATAGATAATAATAATTTTAAAAAAAACTTCAAATGTCCATATAGGAAGCTAACAGAGTTGTAAAAAATCTGGCAGTGAAAGTTAAAGGAAATAATCCTTGGAAAGAATTTATAGGAAAGTAAGCAGATAAATTACATGCCAGCACAATGTAAATAGAGAAACATAATGATGACATGAATTAATGATACATAATGAAGTGTTAAGCACTGCCATTATCACTTCTTCCCAGCATGTCTTTAACAGCTGCAGCTGCTGCTGAAAAAACTTGCAATAAGACTTTAAAGAATTTACTAGAAAATGCATAAGATTTTATAATAAACTGTCAGTTTATAAATTCTTTATCAATTTCTCCATTATACAATATACATATTTCATTTCACTATTTGACAGTGCACATTCACTGAACTAAATCACACAGGATAAATCAACCACTGTGTTCTCATACTGTTGCTCTGCATCAAGGGAGAAATCACCATGCTTTGAAGCTATGTCGAATGAATAGGTAGTACATGTCTGAAAACTACATGCACAGAAAAATAAGCCCAGAATTTCCACAGATTCTAAATGGATATAGTCCCATTAACATGACAGGAGATTAGTTCCCACTGATCATATTATTGTGATGCATTATTAAAGAAAAATAAAAAGAGAAAAACAGAAAATATATCAGACTGTTACATGGTGTGATAATATGGTTTCATTCCCTGTGAAATCAGATCTCAGCTACTGGATATGATTTTGCATGGAAACAGAGGCAGATACTGAATTCTTACCCCCTGTGCTGTGTAGGAATATTGCCTCCAAGGGCAATATGAGACATTTTGAATTACTCTATACACTTATGGGGTTGAAATGGAAATAACATCATTCTCTAGAAACATTTCCAAATATCTGAGCACTTTAAGTAACAAATGGCTAATATGATTATTCCAAAATGGTGTAGAAGAATGAAGATTTGAAGTCATATATATGAGAATTAATAAATCAGAAATTTATGTATGCACTTAGACAAAAGATTTGCACATTATACTAGGAAAAATAGTTCAGAGTTTATATTTATCCATCTCTGTAATCTGCTTTCTTATTTACATAATTACAACAGCACTGAGTCTAGAGGTCAACAAATCAGAATAAAAGTTCTGATTTATCAAAAACATATTTTATTTAGTTATATTTGAAATTTTATGTTTCAATTCAATCCCACAAATTATTCAGTATCAATGACTTTTAATTGTATAGTCAAAAACACTGAAGATAAACAGGTAAAATAAGAAGTTCTCAGAAGGTTCCTAAAATGCATGCTGTGGCTTAAATTAAACTTCCAAGATATGTACATATTATATTAAATATTTCTTTGGTCCCAGCTCAAGGTCAAATATCTAAACTTTATTGGTATGAATGAAAAAAAAAAAAAAAAAAAAAAAAGTTTTATTTTTGCTTAATTTAATAGTGTAGTATGTTTTAGTTCTTGCTAAAAAAAGTTTTTTTTTTTTTTAAAAAAAAGAACGATAATGACTAATGAACATTAATTGGTTTCAAACACACACAAATAATAATGTTTCCTATAAAGAAGTTGCTATTTTGATTAAACAAAATATTCACAAGTAAAGGAATACCCCTATAGCAAGGAGTTGCTTGCAGCTTTTTGTACTTCGGTCTGTTCAGGCTGACTTTCAAAATAAAAAATGTTGGTATGCTGAAATTCCTGTATTGATGATACTGAGATAATTGGTTGTCTTTATGCATAATAGCTTCAACCAGAGATAAAGTACACTGGTATAGTACCTCTTCCTTGGGTTTGTACAACTTACTGAATTGTGGGATAGCGTGATGAAATGTGCATTTTATGGACAAGTGTTGTTTACTAGCTGATGGACTTGAAAGGCTGAGATATTATTTACTTAAGATGTTTTTGAAAGCTTTATTCTTAACACATAACTGGGCTTTTACATTTTGCTGGTGTTGAAAATCTCAGGCAAAATTTTTCTGGAAAACTTTTGTTGTAGTATCACCATTTTGCACAGGAAAAATCTATCCACAGAATTTCTGACACAGTATTTTGTACTTCTGTAGGTATTACAAAGCTCTTGTGGTAAATGCAGATCCAATATGTAATACTTAACCCTACATTTAAATACAGAGTTCATATACATTCCCAAGAACAATCTTGCTGAGAGTCCAGGTTGAGCACCCATAACCACTGTGCCACCACAAGATTGACAGAAGGGAGTGAGGGCAGTAGGAATCTCCTTTCTCCTTCAATTCATTCCTGTTCATGCTTTGCTATAATGGTACTGCTTGCATCTTGTGTATAGCACTGAAGTCCTGTGAAAGGCAGGAAATGCCTATTTATTCATAATTACATTTTCCTTCCAACATACTATCCTAGATAAAATAATAACAATGGGAAGATGACTGATGGCTCTCATTTTCTATGCTACATTGTTTACTGTAGTTAGCTGGACGCTGTAGACTAATATATATCTTTTCAATACGCCTATCACTGGAGTATGTATGTACATCCCAGAGGTGTGACTGACATCTGTCATGCACTGTATACTCTCATAGTTTGTATTGATGGAAAAGTAAGTGAATGGTTTTCTTTGTTTTAATATGAGTCTGTTATTTATTTGGAATTCCTTTGTTCACAAATGTTTAATACTCATGTTACTGTATAGTTATGTCAGAGGCTGCAAAGCCTTTAGAAATATTCTATGTACTTAAAAGGGATGGTTGTGATGCTTAGTTTACTTAAGAGTACTTTTCACAAGCTTAGGTAACTCTATGAAAGGAACTAACTTTCTTTCTTTCTTTCTTTCTTTCTTTCTTTCTTTCTTTCTTTCTTTCTTTCTTTCTTTCTTTTTCTTTCTTTCTTTCTTTCTTTCTTTCTTTCTTTCTTTCTTTCTTTCTTTCTTTCTTTCTTTCTTTCTTTCTTTCTTTCTTTCTTTCTTTCTTTCTTTCTTTCTCTTTCTTTTGTTC
>NW_023310378.1:3118-3734 GCF_011077185.1 Oxyura jamaicensis | reverse complement strand
GGATAAGGCAAGGGGGGATGAAGATAGTGATAGTGATGGAAAGGAAGCAATACCAACTTTAGCATCCCCAATATCATATAGGACTCGGCAGCAGCAAAGGACAGGATGCGATACAAGTAAACAAAAAGGGAATATACTTGCTCCCCTCAGGCAGGGAGTAGGAACGGAGGGACTAATATATGTGAAAGTGCCCTTTACTCCTGGAGACTTAATAATTTGGAAACAGGCAGCAGGCACCTACCGAGAAAATCCTGGTAAAGTAGCTAGAGTGGTGAAAATGATAATTAAAACCCAGAATCCGGATTGGGATGACATTCAAGTAATACTAGACACCTTAATGGATTCAACAGAGAAGGATATGGTATTACGAGCTGCTAGGGACAGAGCTAGTGAGGATATTCGGAATGGATTGGTACCCGGGAGTGTTGATCAGAACTTCCCCACTGAGCATCCGCAGTGGGATTATAATACTGGGGAAGGAATAAGGAGGCTGAAGAGGTATCAGGATTGGGTACAAACTGGTGTACAAAATGCTATGCCTCGGACCATAAAATGGTCAAAATTATATCATGTGAGGCAAGAAAAGGCGGAATTGCTTTCCGTGTTTCTGGAAACT
>NW_023310378.1:219-3018 GCF_011077185.1 Oxyura jamaicensis | reverse complement strand
TCTTAGGGCAGTCACAGGGAGATATTTGGAAAAAAGCTAGAGGGGTAAGGAGTGCGGGCTGGACCTCTCCATCCAACATTTGCATCCAAAATGCCCAAACACATGTGAAATGATGGGTGTGCAGGAGCTTTGGCTCAAGAGGAGTGTGGTAGCACTGCAAGATGTCCATGCCCAGGTCCTTGTGCCAGCAGATGGCAATGGAAGAAGTGCGATTCCTTGTAGGGCCAGTCAGTCACCTGGCATGAGCAAGGCCGGCTCAGGGCAGCCTTCTGTCCTCCTCCCCGGGCAGGGCTGGAAGGGAAGGAAGGGCAGCTGCTGGCTGTGGGCCTGTGAGGACAAGGCCAGGCCCCGAGGAGATGTCTGCATTTCCCGATGCAGGAAAGCAGCCCACAGAGCAGGGTGCCTTCTGTGCTCCCATGCAGCTCAAAGCATTGCTAGTCTCCAGAATCCCCAGGCATCTTTTGCCCACCTGGCAATGGAAAGCATCTGCAGCTCAGTGGTGTCTAAAGGGCCAGGGACACAAGGCTGTTGAGCTTTCTCATGCCATTGAGCAGATGGAGCTTCCGAGCTGAGGAGAGGAGCTGCGATTGTCAGGAGCTGGTCCAAGGGAAGCACTGAGCTCCAAGCTGAAGCTAAGCAACACCAGGCATTTGACTGCACACATGGACTCCTGGGTTTCCATGGCAAGGGTTTGGTAGCAGGGGGTGGGCTGCAGGGGTGGCCTCTGTGAGCAGAGCCCAGCAGCTGCCCCATGTCAGAGCAGAGCCAGCTGAAGATGGCTCCAAAGGGAACTGCTGCTGGCCAGAGCTGGGCCAGGGAGTGACGCTGGGTGGGCTTCTGGGAGAGCAGGTTGAAGGAAGGGAAAAAAACCTGCTGGCAACAGCAGCTGGGAGAGAGAGGAGTGAGAAATGGAGAGAGAAGCAGCCCTGCAGCCCCCAGGGGAGTGCAGCAGGAGGGCAGGAGGTGCTCCAGGCAGGCAGCAGCAGTTCCCCTGCAGAGAGAGGCCCTTGCTGGAGCAGGCTGTCCCCCTGCAGCCCATGGGTCCCACATGGAGCCGATCTCCACGCTGCAGCCCGTGGAGGAGCCCCCGCAGGAGCAGGTAGATGTGGCCTGGAGGAGGCTGCGGCCCATGGAGAGCCCCCACAGGAGCAGGCCCCGCGCAGGAGCTGCAGCCCGTGGAGAGGAGCCCATGCAGGAGCAGGCGGTCTGGGGGGAGCTGCTGCCCGTGGGGGACCCGTGCTGGAGCAGTTTGCTCCTGGGGGATGGATGGAGCCTGTGGCACGGAGCCATGTGGGAGCAGTTCCTGGAGAGCTGCTGCCTGTGGGCAGCCCCCGCAGGCTCACGTCAGGAAGGACGGCATCCCATGGGAGGGACCCCACGGGGAGCAGGGGCAGAGAGGGACCATGAAGGGGTGGCGGAGACAAAGTGCTATCTACTGATTGCATCCCCCTTCCAAGTTGAACGTCTCAGAATCCAGCTCTTTTTGGCTGTAATCCTTTCTTCAGGAACAGATTGATCACACCCCCTCCCCAGATGTGTGGTAGCAGAGACCAGTTTTGGAAGTCCTCTCATTCAAGTCCATTTGGGGATAGCGGTACTTCTCCAATGGTTTCGGAGACATCTGCCTTAGCAACAGAGAGTGTTGTGTTCTCATTGCAAGGCGCCTCCGGGGATGACTTCACAAACAGAATAGAATTCTGTCCCCATGGCAATTTGGGAACAGCTGCCTCTGGGCAAGGTTAGCCAGGAGGGACAGAGAAGTGTGCTGGATGGGATGAAACCACGTGAGGATTTGTGGATCCCCCTGGAGGTGCACGGAGAGGGCCCATGTTCTTCTGTAAGTGCTTTGATGCTTGGCTAAGGAAAAACAAAACGTGTTTTTATCGTGAATGCTTCATTTGAGTATTCTGTAGGTTGTGTCAAGTCTTTTCACAAGCATTACGTTTGGTGCTTTTGCTCAGTGGTGTAGCTGCACAGAGGGACAGATGCAAGGTATGGGCGAGGGCCTCTGCATGTACTCTTTTTCCTACACCCCCTCAACAAAGAAGGGTAGACAAAGAAGAGCGTGCTGTGGTCCTCCCTTAGACCTCAAGTCCTAAAGCAGAAACAAGAGACGTCAAAGTAGCCCTGTCCCATTCCAGTTCAGGACAGCAATGCGCTTCATCCAATGGGCTGGCCTGTTGAGTAGAGTGTCTCAGGATGTTGTGTATGAAGATGCACTCCACCTGCTTTCAGATTAGCACTTGCAGTGAGGAAGGAAGCTCATCAACTCCAACTCTTGGTTATGTTCCCAACAGGCTGCTCTAGTAACATGTCCCATTGGATGACTTGGCAGCCTAGATGTCAGCAATGCAGCTTGGGATCACCTTCTCCGAGTTCAGTTGCAAGGGATGAGCAAGGAATTGTTCCTGGCTTGATGGAAAGCTGTTCTAAAGTCTGTTTTCTAACCCTCTTCCAGGTCCTTCTCTGTCCATCAGTGTGTCCTGCCAGCTCTGGTGGGAGTGTCAAGTTGTGGCAAGAGGGATTTCCTGTTCCTTATGTGACCTGCTGGACACCAGCTTTCCTAGGAAACCGCCGATGTTGCTGAGGAGGCAGCAGGATCAAAGCCCTTGGTAATGAAGATAGAACAAGTCTGGGGAGGCTCTGGCATTTCTGTACAATGCTGCTCCCTGATTGTGACCCAGGACTCAGGTTCTGAAGGAAGCAAAGCAAGCTAGAGGAAAATGGTATGTCCTGGTAAATGTGTGGGATTTTTCTTTCTTTCTTTCTTTCTTTCTTTCTTTCTTTCTTTCTTTCTTT
>NW_023310378.1:0-209 GCF_011077185.1 Oxyura jamaicensis | reverse complement strand
TTTCTTTCTTTCTTTCTTTCTTTCTTTCTTTCTTTCTTTCTTTCTTTTTCCTACTTCACTTGTAGGAAAATCTAAATCTTTAAAGCCCTGGTTTGAAAACACAGTTTTATGGCAATGATGAGGGGTGTGCCCCTGAACCTTGTTTGGAACCTGTTTAACCTCACTTTGGTTAGAGGAGACCTCTGCTCAAATTGATGCTTCCCATGATC
>NW_023310377.1:0-1573 GCF_011077185.1 Oxyura jamaicensis | reverse complement strand
CACGTGGCTGTGGGACCCCCCTGTGGCCCTGTCCTGACCCCACCGCGGGGGGGGGGGGGGGGGGGCGGCTCCAGAACCGCGCTCCCAAAGAGGGGCCCCGCGTCCTGGGCCCCCCGCCCCGGGGGGGGGGGGCTGCCATGGCAACCGGCGGCCCAGCGCCGGGACGTGCTGGCTGGGGGGGGGACAGGATGGGGACAGGGACGTGGCCCCTGCGCGCGCAGCGCTCGCCCCAACCACCTCCCACCTCCACCCCGCGGCGGGGGCCACACGTCCCAGCCCCCAGCCCCACTGCCTCGGGGGGACCCTGGGGGCACAGACACGGCACGAGCCCCCCGCACGGCCCTGGTTGGGGACCCCCATCACACAGCTGGCTGCCAGCACGCTGCCACCTCTGTGCCAGTGCTGCAGTGGGAGCCGGTGCCCGGAGCGCGGGGCGGTGGCGGCAGGACCCTAATCCGCGCTCAGCCCGCGCATTAGCGCCGTATTTTTAGCAGGCAAAGTTGCAGCCGGTGCAGCCAGCGGCGGGGCTGAGCCGTGCTGCTGGGGGGGGGCACGGCCGGGCTCCGGGCAGGGCACTGCCGCGCACGCTCCTGCTGCCAGCGCCGGGGCCACGCGTGCCCGGTGCAGCCCGTGAGTGGGGAAGGTGGCGAGCGGCGGCCCCGGGACCGGGGGGAACGGGAGCTGGCCCCAAGACCCCCGTATCAGCCCCATGCCCTGCCCCCCCCCCCGCTGCAGCACCCGGCCCGGGGGATTACAGACTGGGGAGGGGGTGCCGCAGCCCAGGGCTGCCCGGGGGAGTCCTTGGCGTGGAGCTGCAAAGGAGAATTAATTTCCTGCTCCCGAGGGTCGGGCTGGCGGCGGTTGCTGGCGTGACCGCGCGCAGAGCTCGTGCCGACTGCGGTGGGGACAGGGGAGCAGAAGGGAGGGTGCCGGCAGATGGATGTTCCCTGAGGAACGTGCCCCGTCCCCACGGAGCGACCAGGGTGCCTACCCCATGGCCCCCCAGCCCCCACACCCCCCGGGCCAGGCACTGCCCACGTGGGTCTCACCTCTGCCACAAGCGGGACCCCACAGTGCCGGGGCCGAGTGTGCTGGGTGGGGGTCCCGGCACCCATCCCGGCTGCACCGGGTACACGAGGCCCCTCCTCGCTGCCGTTGCCCCCCTGGGGGGTCAGCTCCCTGGCACTGTGCTGCACTCACCGCAGGTGCCTGGGGCCGAGCCCCCCCTCGTCCCGTGCAGAGCCTGCAGCACACCGCGGGGCACGGCCGCGGTGGGTGCTGATGGCACGGGGGGGTGTGAGCGGGGAAAGTCTGCTCAGCTGCAGCACGGGCACCGTTCCCAGCTGCCTGGCACCCCCGTGGTGGGCACGGGAGCCAGCCAGCACCCAGCCCCCTGTGGTGCCCACGTTGGTGGTGCCAAGGAAGGGGCTCTCCCGGGTGCCCACCAGCGCCGACACAGCCCCTGCATGCTGCTGCCCAGCCCCGTGGGGACACCCACGGCCACCTGCGGCCCCCAGGACAGCGACCAGCCCGTCCCCCAGCACACCCTCGTCCTGCGGCCACCCCCCCCCCC
>NW_023310376.1:0-2166 GCF_011077185.1 Oxyura jamaicensis | reverse complement strand
TTGCCTGACCTGTCAAAAGATTTCCAATTATTTGTCCATGAAAGACAGCGATTAGCTTTGGGGGTGCTAACTCAACGGTTAGGGAGCTGGAAACAACCAGTGGGATGTTTCTCCAAACAGTTAGATGCAGTAAGTGCAGGATGGCCTTCGTGTTTAAGGGCGGTAGCAGCTACAGTCCTCTTAATACAAGAAGCTAGAAAACTTACCTTGGGGAAACGCATTGAAGTATTTGTGCCACATATGGTAACTACAGGTTTGGAACAAAAGGGGGGTCATTGGTTATCACCTAGCCGAATGATGAAGTACCAGGCTATACTAACTGAACAGGATGACGTGACCCTAAACACAACTAATCTGTTGAACTCAGCAGTTTTTCTAGGAACATCGCCGGTAGAAGGGAGTCTGAACCATAATTGTATGGAAGTCATCGAATATACGTATGCAAGTAGGGCGGACTTGAAGGACACACCCCTAGAAAGGTACGATTGGGAACTTTTTACTGATGGTAGTAGTTTTGTGGAAAACGGGACTCGATATGCAGGATACGCAGTAACGACTTCGAGGACCGTAATGGAAGCAAAGTCTCTAACCCAGTGGCAAGGAAACATGCCAAAATGAGACAAATTCAAACAGGCATGGAACCAGGTGATTACTGGCAAATCGATTTTATAGAATTACCAAGAACAAGGGGATATAAGTATCTATTAGTGGGGGTAGATACCTTTTCTGGATGGCCGGAGGCCCTTCCCTGTCGCACCAATCAAGCAAGGGAAACAGTGAAGTGGCTGCTACAGGAGATTATCCCTAGGTTTGGTGTACCATTAGGTATCTCTTCAGATAGGGGACCACATTTCATTGCAACTGTGGTTAAAGATGTTAGTAGATTATTGGGAATCTCCTGGAATTTACATACTCCGTGGAGACCCCAGTCCAGTGGTCAAGTAGAGCGAATGAATCAGACCTTAAAAGGGCAAATAAGTAAGATCTGTCAGGAAGCTAAGATACAATGGCCACAGGCCTTGCCGATAGCTTTATTACGAATCAGAATAAAACCCAGAAGTGGAATGTCCGTAAGCCCTTTTGAGATTATGTATGGGAAACCTTATGAATCCCCTGAGCCAAATCCAAGTATGCATATTGGTGGTAAACAAGATGTTTATAATTATGTTTTATCTCCTGGCAAAACCTTAGCTCGACTACGCAGCATCCTGGTGTGGAACCGACCTTTGTCTCTGGAAAATCCTGTGCATGATGTCCAACCAGGGGATACAGTGTATATTAAGAATTGGAATGAAGAACCTTTAAAGGAATGGTGGGCCGGACCCTATCAGATCTTACAGACAACCTGTACATGTGCATACGGAGAGAAATAACTAGGAGTAGCGCATGGAACTGCCAAATAATGGAAATCCTTGCTAGGGAACATCCAAAACATCTCGCCCCACCACCACCATATAGTCATAATAACAAAGTGTTCGAATTACAGGAAAACCCCTACTCACACTAAGGCGTAATGCCGCTGCTATCGATTTGCATTACGCTTATCTATAAATAATGATGGGGAATATGAAAATACTTGCCCCAATAGAGTGAAGTATTTTCAAAGGGGGGAATGTTAGGGTTAAGAAACATATCTTGGTGATGGGATGGGAGATTCATAGCCAAATATTATCGTGTATATAATAAAGGAAAGCATAAATAAATGATAAAAGGATAGAGCAGAGAGAAGACGAGCCTTGAGAGATAGAACAGGAACAACTTGAGCCTTGATAAGAAGTTAAGATGGATGAGGTGGGTTACGACTGAAGCCAAGAACTAATTAAAGTCAAGAACTGAAAAAGAGCATGCACCAAGAAGAGGTGAAAAGTTTAACCATGAGGATGACACGTTACTTCATCTGGACGACCCTCGGGACGACCACCAGAGAGCACCACGCATGTGTGAATGGGAGGAGAGATAATTAGCATATGAAGCGAGGCTGGTGTCGTAAATATTAATGAATACTAATGAATATGTAACCTGTAGGATATAAATAGCGATCGGGATGTAACGGGACCTGAAGCCAGATTTGGGCGCCTGCCCCTGGTTTCTCAGCGCTGAATAAAACACGTTCATATAATCACGTTGTGGTTCTGTGTCTGCTACGCTAACATTGTGAGGCCCCAC
>NW_023310375.1:0-1076 GCF_011077185.1 Oxyura jamaicensis | reverse complement strand
CGCGCCGAGCGGGACGGGACGGGACGGGACGGAGGGGACGGGACGGGGCGGGACGGGACGGAGGGGACGGGACGGGACGGAGGGAACGGGACGGGACGGGACGGAGGGGAGGTCTCCTGAACGTGGATAGAAATACGTGAGGGGAGGGCGGGAAGCCAGGGCTCGGAGAACGGGGGCTCGCTTCATCGCGTTCACAATAGATGCTGCTGAGTGTCTCTGCTTCCTGCTGCGGGTGAGAAACGCTCTGTAGCCAAGAACTTCGGCTCAGGCGAGGATCTCGGCCGAGTAGGAATTTATTGGCGATTGGAGGGGCGGGCGTCCCACAAGCAGGAGCGCACCTCCTAGTCCCACAGTACGCTTTCTATACGTTTTTCTCGATGCCCGGGACCCCCCCGTTTCCCCATGGACTGGGGAATCCAGGTTCGCAACCTGGCCGATGCTTCACAGACAATACGTGGCCTTCGGTTGCCGGCCTGTTCATTTTCAAATTTCTTTGGACTTTTTTACTGCCTGAAGTGGTCATGTTTCTTCCCTTACCTGACTTGACACCGTGATTTTCGCCTCGTTGCTCTAAGGAGTCTGGTTGGCTGCATTTTCCAGGGGGGTCTCTTAAGCTTTCTTCTCACTGCAAGCAGATCTCCATACCACATTCCTGCCCTCTACACAACGTAACTCTGCAACAACACCATTTTTATTCCCCCAGGCTGATAACTCCCCTTCATCACCACTAGCTGACCCCCTGCCTTTGTACAGACTCCGCTGCTCCTCGGCTCTTATCCAAAGCACAGGGTCGGGCTCAGCTGCTTTTTGAGACAGGGTCCCCATTTTGGTCAGGAAGCATCCTCGGCGAGGGGCCCCGAGACTCCTCCTTTCGCTTAATTTGCACTGCAGGAAGCAGAGACACTCAGCAGCATCTATTGTGAACGCGATGAAGCGAGCCCCCGTTCTCCGAGCCCTGGCTTCCCGCCCTCCCCTCACGTATTTCTATCCACGTTCACGAGACATCCCCTCCGTCCCGTCCCGTCCTGTCCCGTCCCGTCCCCTCCGTCCCGTCCCGTCCCGTCCCGCTCGGCGCG
>NW_023310374.1:14526-17637 GCF_011077185.1 Oxyura jamaicensis | reverse complement strand
GTAGCAAAGGAAAAACTGTTTAGAGAGTGAGATGTCCAGTGTGTGTGTCTTCCCAGTTGAAGAACACATATTAATGGTGTTACTTTCAAAAGTGTAAGTTAGAAAAGTTCTGAGTTTAATGGGAGTTGTACTCTGAAGTGCTTTTGAACTAATAGTGAAAAGAGTTGTGGTGAAAAATATAACCAATTTAAGGCATAACCCTTCTATTAAGTTGAGGCAAATAGTTATTTTCCATGAGTCAAGAATTAGGATCTTAATTACCCTTTAAAGTAAAATGACAATGACAATAAATAGTCATGATTTCCAGTTACCATACAAATATCTGACTTAAATGGGGTACGTTATAAGTTTACTAACCTATACATTATACATATATATAGTACAGTAGGTTCACTAACCCAAAGACAAATTTTAACCCAAAGATACTTTAATAATATTAAGTATTTTATCTTCTCAGATATTTCTGAAGCAATTAACCCATTTTCTCATTGTACTTGATATAGGAGTTTCTTTTTAAAACGAACAAACAAAACAAACAAAAAACCCTCTTTCAGTGATTCGGTAATATAACCCTTTTCATGTTTTCCAGGTGTAAAAATATTGAATATATTTTATTTATACTCATTAATTACTATGGAATATATTTCTCTAGTCATTCATATCTAATACAAGAAATAATTTGTTCAATATGTTCTGAAATTTCCTTTTCACCCAAGTTCTCTGCTACCACATGAAAATGTTTTATTTATTTCCTTTTAAAATCTTAAATTCCTTAACACTTGAAACAAAAGTAAAAGTTATTTTTGTCCTTCAGTAGGAATTCTAGGTTAGAAAGAACCTAAGGCTTGAGGGAGTACTGTTCCAGGAAAAAAAAAAAAAAGTCTATTTGTGTCTGCAATTCAACATGTGTTTCTTGTTGGTTCTCTGATGTTGGTTAAAGAAAATGTGATTAAATATGAATTACTGATGATGATTATCTCCAGAGATGGATAAATAAAGCTATGGGGGACAGAGGGAGTGTAGGTTAGAAATAAATATGCACATTTCATATTTCTGGTAGGAATTGCATTATAATATTCTTGTACCACATTCGAAGTTAAAAATAACCATCGTCTTTCAAACTTTGAACATTCTCTGTGTGTGTTTGGGGGTGGTGTGTGTGTGTTTAAACATGTGAAAGGAAGTACAAGGAGGATGGAGTCAGGCTCTTCTCAGTGTTGCCTGGGGACAGGATGAGAGACAATCAGCACAAACTGAAACACTGAAGGAAACGTTCTGTACTGCACAGGTGACAGAGCACTGAAACAGGTGGCCCAGATATGCTATGGAGTCTCTTTCCTTGGACATCTTCAGAAGCATGCCTGGACATGATCCTGGTGGCCCTAGGCCCATGCTCTAGGTGGTGCTCCTTGAGCATGGGCCTTGGACAAGATGATATCCAGAGGTCTCTACCAAATTCAATCATTCAGTGATTCAATAAGACACACAAATATAATCAGCAGGTAGCAATACAGCATATAATACCTATACAGGCCTTACGTTGAAGGTGAGTTCACCTTTAGAATAGTCTTTAAGTTAGTTTTATGGGAGAAGAGGGAAGGGGGATTTGTGTCTAAATCTTGCTCTGAGATTTGGTCTATCATATCCTAACATTTGCCACTCAGTATCTATGCGTGTCTGTTGTGGTTTAATCTGGCCGGCAGCTAAACACCACACAGTCATTCACTCACGTTCCCCCCTCCCTCTCTGGGATGAGGGAGAGAAATGGGAAAGTGAATCCTTTGAGTTGAGATAGACAGATTGTTAAGAAAGGATAATAATAATAATAATAATAATAATAGTGTGTATGAAACAAGTGATGCACAATGCAATTGCTCACCACCCACTGACTGATGCCCAGCCTATCCCCGAGCAGCCGCCCCTCATCCCCCACCTCAGCTAGCCACCCCTATCTATTGGTTAGCGTGGTGTCAGATGGTATGGAATACCCCTTTGGCCAGTTTGGGTCAGCTGTCCTGGGTCTGTCCCCTCCCAGCTCTTGCTGCACCCCTAGCCTTCCTGCTGGCAGGACAGAGTGAGAAGCTGAAAAATCCTTGGCTTAGTGTAAGCACTGCTCTGCAACAATTAAAACATCAGCATGTTATCAGCACTCTACTCATCCTAATCCAAAACATAGCACCCTACCAGCTACTAGGAGGAAAATTAACTCTGTCCTAACTGAAAGCAGGACAATATCAATTGTCCAGATATAGATGTGGAAAGTTCTCAAGGTTGCCTATGTCTCTTGAACTCAGGTTTCACATGTGTTTGTTTGTTTGTTTGTTTGTTTTCCCTCCTCCATCTTCAAGAATTTAAGCACACAAATTCTTTTGAGGTTCATCTTCTTCCACCCAAGCATCTAAATTCTACCCATATCAATTAAAAAAAAAAAAAAAAAAAAAAAAATGACTTCAGTTCTACTTAGACTTCTTAGACTTGATCACATATAACATACACAGGCAATTTGCAAGAAGGAGTTGCAAATTTGAGAGAATATTTGCCTCCAAAAACAGAAGCCTCGAGTATCCAGAGATCATAGGAGAAAACAAACTGCCTGTAAGACATCTTTAATTACCTTTATTTGTTTGTTTGTTTGTTTGTTTGTTTTTCCTGACATGTAATCTAATATTCCCAGGATGCAACTTGATGCCATTTCATTGCATCCTATCATTTGCCATCTGAGAGGTGGATGAGAGCATGACCAAAAGCATACTAGAAATTTACGAATATGGAAGATTGTTACTTAGAGGAATGTATTTTCTACCTGTGTAGATGAAGACAAGCTGAGTATTTTATGCATTCCTTTGCTATTACTAACACTGGCTTCCAAATACACTGTGCTCAAGTATGCGTAAGCTTAGAGCTGCTATATATTTCTGAGAAAATGTCAATCCTTGATATATTTGGAATATTGTTCAGACTTCCTTTCCTGTGATGTACCAATGAGATGAATAAGTAATTGTAGTGGGTTTACATGGCAAGGTTTTGTTAGCAGGGGGTCATAGGGGTGGCTTCTGTGAGAAGGATCTAGAAGCTGCCCCATGTTTGGTAAGGGCCCCACTGCTGACCAGA
>NW_023310374.1:0-14426 GCF_011077185.1 Oxyura jamaicensis | reverse complement strand
CGCTGTGCCTCACAGCAGCTGGGAGAGTGAGAGGAGTGAGGAACAGCCTTGCAGGCACCAAAGTCAGTGAAGAAGGAGGGGGAGAGGTGCTCCAGGCGCTGGAGCAGAAGTCCCCTGCGGCCTGTGGTGAAGCAGGCTGTCCCCCTGCAGCCCATGGAGTACCACCATGGAGCAGGGTTCCACACTGCAGCCCATGGAAGAGACCACGGTGGAGCAGGTGGACCTGCAACGACAGAGACTGCGGCCTGTGAAAGACCCCTGCCAGAGCAAATTCCGGGCCGGCAAGGAGACCACGCAGGAGCAGGTGACCTGGCAGGAGCTGCTGCCCGTGGGGGAACCAGGTTGGAGCAGTTTGCTCCTAAGTGATGGACCCTGTGGTACAGACCCATATCTGGAGCAGTTCTTGAAGAGCTGCTGCCTGTGGGAAGCTCACGCCAGATCAGTTTGAGTGACTGAGAAGGAGAGGCGGAGAAGAAGCGCTATAGGCTGACCATAACCCCCATTACCCCATTTCCCTGCACTGCTCAGGGGGAGGAGGTGGAAGAGGGCGGATGGGGGGGGGGGAAGATGCTTTTAGTTTCTTTCATTTCTCACTTCTCTAGCTTCTTAGTAATAGGTAATAAATCTTACTCTCTCCCTATGCTGAGTCTGTTCTGCCCATCATGATAATTACTGTGTGATCTCCTCGTCCTTATCTCAACCCTTGAGCCCTTTTCATCATATTTTCTTCTTGTTCCTCTTTGAGGATGGGGAGTGAGAGAGCAGTTGTGGTGGAGCTCAGCCACCCACCCGAGTAAAACCACCACAGAGGAGAAGACATATGAGGAGCTGCTGAGGTCACCTGGTTTGTTCAGCCTGGAAAAGAGAAGGCTGAGGGGAGACCTCATCACAGTCTGCAGCTTCCTTACAATGGGAAGCAGAGGGGCAGGCATTGATCTTTTCCCTCTGATGACCAGTGATAGGACCCAAGGAATGGAGTTCAACTGCGACAGGAGAGGTTCAGGTTGGATATCAGGAAAAGCTTCCTCACCGAGAGGGTGGTTGTGCACTGAAACAAGCTCCCCAGAGATGTAGTCACAGCACCAAGGCTGTCAGAGTTTAAAAAGTGTTTGGACTATGCTCTCAGTCATATGGTCTGAATTTTTGAGTAAACCTGTGTGGAGCCAGGAGTTGGTCTTTATGGTCCTTGTGGGTCCCTTCTACATTGGTATATTCTATGATTCTATGATCAGTGCCTGTCCCTCTGCTCCCTTTTGTGTGGACCTGTACTGTAGCTTTACTGACCTTGATAAGATCAACCCCCCCAATTCTTCTCTAAGCTGAACAATCCAAGTGACTGCAGCTGCTCCTAATACATTTTCCCTTCTAGACCTTTCACTAACTCTGTAGCCCTCCTTGGATACTCTCCAGCAGTTTTTCATCCTTCTTACACTGTGGTGCCCATGCTGCACGTGGTACTTGAGATGAGGCTGCACCAGTGCAGAGTATGTGACAATCACTTCCCTTGACCTGTACACTTCTGCATATGTGAACTTCAGCTGTTCTGACTGATGACTTTGAGTTGTCTGGTATTGCCTTTGGTCCATTTTTTTCATAATAAATAAGTTTGCTCTTGCTCTCTGAACTACATCTTGAGACAAAATACCAGGAAGTATGTGTAAGTTTTCAGCACAAATTTCCCTAGTATACATGACTGTGGAACTGCGAAGAAGTATGGGGAGAGTGGATAGACTCTATTAAAAGCAAATTTACTATTTGTCAATAAACTACAACAATTTTTTTTTTCCATATGACACTTTTTTTTTTTTTTTTTTCATTATTAGGAGATATACTTAATCAAAATTAACTTCCTTGGGTTTTTATTGGTTACTAACTAACTTAACTCCCTAAGATTACCCCTTATAATGCCCAAATGTGTTCTATGAAAACAATACTTTTTGTTTCATTTTAAAAATTAATGTTTACTTATCTAAATCTGAGATATAAAGGGGGAAAACAGGTATACTTTTTCATTAGAGGAAATTTGTTTAAATTAAACAATCTCACAATGAATGATATTACTACATTTGTTTTTTGTTTGTTTGTTTGTTTGTAGGTCCTAAATTTAATTTAACATATTATTTGAAAGTTTAGGTTGGTCTTTAAGTTGGTCTTAGGTTGGTCTTAGGTTGGTCTTATCCAGTATGTAGAGTTTTTGTGACAGATTTTTTTTTCTTTAAATTCGTTATGCAAATGAATGTTTTATGAAGCTTGAATTCTGAAAGATGCATAGAGAAAGGTTTCTTAGATATTTTGATTATTTTTTTTTTTTTTTTTTTCTGATCACTTCTATGGTATTTACTTGTTTCTAAGGAATTTCAGATTTCCTAATTTTAAATGTAATAACTGAAATCAAGATAGATAAAACAATAATACACAAAATATTGGATTAAATCATCTCTCTCTTTCTCTCTCTATATATTTATACACACACACATACAATTTTAGCATAGTTCTAATCATGACATTTTTCATATTGGACACTGAGCACTTGAGAAAACAGATAGACCAAGTGTCTGTTGATTCATTTATTTGTCTTATGTATCTTAAGTTCTTGCTTCTCCATGTTGTTTACTCACATTATCTTCAGTATTACCCTTCAGCTTCTTCTACTCATCATAGACAGATTTCTTTCTCTAGGCAATCTACTTGTTTTCTAAGGGCATGTCCAAAACATATTAAACTTCCTTGATTGTGTCGATCAGTCTCTAGAGGCATCATCACTGTCAGAAATGGTGGGATTTTGTTGTCTACAAAATGCAATAAGGAAATTCTGCATTGTCATCAGGTGCCTCTCTAGAAGTATATGGATTTCCAATAGTCCTATCTCTTCTAAAATGTCCTAGTTTTAAAATGAAACTAAATATGTTTAAGCAACTGAATTATTTTACTAATTTTTTTTTTTTTTAAAATTATTGATTGTTACCCAGAGTTGTCAGATTTTTCCTGAAATTCTTAAAAACTTACACAATTAATATCCTTGGAATTCCTTTTAAAAACATATTTTTCTGTTTAAACTAAAAAGTATGAGCATTTGTGTAGCTGTTTCATTTAGCAAAGATATTCTTCTGCCTCATCTAGTCCTAATATTCTTTTCCTATAGTCTTTTGACTAACAGCAGAGCCTAGATAAGAAATAATATTAATATTTTTTCAGACTTCTTCCTCCACTAAAATAAGTTATTCAGTTTTGGGAGATTGTTGTTATGTTCAACATTTTTTGTCTAACAGTCATTTTCCTTGGTCAGCCAAAAGAAAAATCTGTTGTAATAGTATATATATAGTAGTAATAATGTTTTGCAGTACTGGATAACAACAGTCTCCATCTTAGTTTCTGTATCTTATGTGACACTGAATTTCATACAGGAATCCCAGCATTAAGCTCAATAATTTATTTGTGTTTTTTGTTGTTGCTGTTGTTCTTTTTTTTTTTTTTTTTTTTTTAATCTCTTGCCTGTTATGAATCCTAGGTCCTTTTTCAAGATTATTGCTTTCCTAGAATAGCATGTACGAAATGCACCTGTGTTCCAGGCCCATAAGATCCATAGATCTTACCAGCTTTGTTTTCTTTCTTTAGTCCAAGAATAGCAACATAAATATTAAAATCCTGGGTGCTACCAATTACTTTTACTCTCTGGATCTACTAATAATTTATTTTCTCCTGAAAATTACCCTCTTTTGTTTGAAGGATATATTTTTCTCCTTACTGGAAATTCTCATTAAAATCTTGTAAATCTTGTTTATCTAACTTCTTCTTTGTCAACAATATAAAAAATAGGAAAAAAAAACAAAACAAAACAAAACAAAAACATACTTGTCTTTTCTGGCATTTCACTACCTCGAATATCTTTGATTCCTTTCTGTAATTTATCTTTTGTCCGTATAAAAAATTCTGCTTTAGTTTTCCCAATTTATGTTCTTTATTTTGAAATGTGATTCATTTTCTTTCTTCTCTAGTAAAGTTTTTTTAATATTCTTCTCTATTCCTCTCTGATTTTATGTTATCTGATTATATCCATGCCACAAAACTAATTAAGTTACACTCCTCCAAAATAGAAAAATGTGATCTTTTTATGTGATCATTGTTGTCATCTTTATTTAGCAACAAGGCTATAAACTCCCCTATTTTTTATATGTTTTAAAAACTTCTAGTCCTTAGCCCCACAGATTTTCCCTTAAGTGTATTACCATTGTTCTGTACTTCATAATTTTCAATTTAGTGTAATATGCTCCTCCAGCATTTCTTCCTAATTTTTTCTTAACTCTAATTTCTACATGTACATTACTACTTATGAAAAGCAATCTTCAACCATAATTTACTCTTTACTGTTATAATGTGTAAAATAGCCCATCATTTTATCATGTGAATTTATTTATTTTTATTCCTTTATCCCAATCATTAAAGTATTCATAAAATGTAATAAGCAAGGTCTTATGGACAGCCCATTGGAATTAAAAATGATTGTAAATAAACAATCAGGAATTAGGACAGATTTTTTTATTAGTATATGATATTTCTTCATCTGATATCAATTTATCAGAACTTCATATTCTGATAATCATTACTTGAGAATTCCTGACAACAAGGAATATTACTTTTTTGCACCCCAGTGCTGTTACTCAGCCTCCTACCTCTCTACCTTAATATCCTTTTTGACTGCACTAAAGATGCAGATCTTATAATGTATGTTAAAGTCACATCTATAAAGTTGAGAATACAGAGTAATTAGTATTTGGCCAGTGGAGTAATAACAAAAACATTCTATCCATAATAAATATATGTTAATTATTTGTGTGTATTTAGATAGATTTTCATCAGAGAGAAAACATTTAATTCAGGAATAGCGATTAGGATTTATATATTGTATGAAAACTTCCTTATATTTTTATCCTTTATCTTTTGAGCTGATAACTGTTGCTAGTCAGACTGAATGAGCTAATTATTACATACTTATGTTTCTGATTAAACACATCTGTTCTGACTGGAATTGCAAAAGAAATAGTCTTACGCTGCTATATTGATTAGTGAGCTATTATTCCAGTTCAAGAAACATCTGCTAGTTACTCAGCCTCAGGTGTCTTGCTTGATTAGATATTAATTCATAAATTGATGCCAGATTCTCATTAACTCTCACATGAATAAAAATAGGAACTAAATCTGCCAGTTTTTTTAAAACAAATTCTTAAATGTGTGGCTGATTTCTTAAAATAGTAGTAGATCATAAGACTCTTGTGCAGTTGAGGAAGAATGGAGGGACTGGGTATGTTAACGAGTTTTTAAGGAGTAGATCTGAATCAACGAGGTGATAATAAATGTATTATTGAGGTGCAGTTCTTAACTATCACTTTTGAATCCCTATCTGAGCAGATCTGTAAATAGCATAATAGATTGCTATTGGGTCTAATTGTTAAAGGGATTGAAAAAACATGCACTATCAATAATATCGCTACACCTGAAAGTTCCTAAGGACTCCAAAGACCATATATTATGGGAATATAAATAACCTAAACTGTTCTTAGTCCTTAAATAAATAAATAAATAAACATCTAGCAACTCTACAACTAGATTACAGTAGTACATTTAATTTACTGTTTAGGCAATGATAGTATGTGGTAGTCTAATGTTACAAGTAGTTAAAGAAAAACAATAATGAAAACAGAAACAGTAAGCCTTGTGTTTCTAAAGGATTTCTTAGTGAATACTCAGGATAAATCAAGACATGCATTTCAATGGGTAAGTTAGAGGCCTAACTTTAAGCTCCAGATGTTTTTTTCCACACTATCTTTTTTTAATAAATCTGGCTGTAAAATATGTAAACATATTCACAAGAAAAGTATCTGTAGATATTTGCTTCCATTTTTACTATGTTTTACTGTTATTAAATGTTATGCTTTTATAGTCTATTGTGTTTCTCAATTAGAATAACATGATGCTGAGAAGAAGGGTACCTTCTATTTATAGAATCATATTTGGGTATCAGAGATCAGTCTCCAACTAACTTTAAGTAAGTTGTTTATAGTTTTTTATTCTTTTTGGACACCATCTCAGACTAACGCCAAGAGAATGACTCAGACTAACGCCAAGAGAATGACTTAGTCTTTCTTTAAAAGTCCTCTGTCCATACACTCTAATGCTTTAAAGGAGAGGGGAAAAAACAAACAAACAAAAAAACCCTAAAAGCATCTTGACTTTCAGGATACTATGTACTACAAATATATATATATATATATATATATATATATTATATATATATTAGTGGAGAAACATATTTTATTTTGGACAGGAAGATTTGAGTTGTTTTTAATTACTATTTAAATAATAGAGATAATTAATATTAAAAGATGCAAGTTTGCAAAGTAAGATAGGTAATTTTGGCAGGACAGGACAAAGCTGTAATCCAAAATTTGTCTTGCTTTAAGTAAACAATGTAAATATGACAGTTATTTCAAAAAAGAAATGAGGTCCCATATTCAACATCAGATTTCTGACACAACTAGTTTTTGAGATGTTATTAATAAGATAAAAAATTCAAAAGAAGTATGGCGCATTTGAATATGTGAGTCTCTTTTGCACTTTTAAAGGGCAAGACAGACTATGAATCGTTTTTTCTATATGACTATTGCATTTCAATTATAAGACACTAATATTGTTAAAACTAAATCAATATATATTTTATCTTCTAGTTAATGAGCTAAAAGCTAGGAAAAAAGCCCTACACATAAGTCTGAAGCCATCTTTGTTTTTATCTATATTGTTATTCTTAGTAGTTATGAAAATGTCATTAGGATCAAAAAGATTTAAATATCAATACATTTTCAAAGCTTGCTTTTAGTTTTAAAGACAGTATAAAAATATTTGTCTATAAAGAAAATGTAGCTTGCCTTATTGAATAACAAGTTAGTTTATAATTAAGTATAAGCCTTTTATATTTAGAGAAGTAAAAATGTAAGTGAATGTAATAAAGCACTGTCTCATTTATATACTTATATACTTTATATATTTTATATATATTTATATATCTCGTTTATATACTTTATATACTCGTTTATATACACTTGCAATAAAGGTATGTTTTCCTGAAACTGTAATATTAAAATGTAACCCACTGTCCAGAAAAATGTATTTGTATCTTCTCTACTTTGCAGTTAAGGCTCCTCAAGCACATTTTCTCTGTGGATTGTATTCTATTATTGCTGTAGTGCAAATTGGCTGGAGAAGATGATTATACAGTTTTTTTCACTTCTTTCATCTAGATCCAATAACAATGACTGCTAAGGTCAGGCTAAAGTCCTTGTTTACAAGTCCACTAATAAAATCATATTCACAAGCTGTATTTCACTAGTAGGTTTGCTCCTGCTCCTTTAATCTGGTCAGAGCACTCAGAGATCTGTAGACTGTTATTGTCTGTCTCATTAGTCTGGGAAATGAAGGTAAAGATGAACAGCAGTTAAGGCCAATGTATACTTCCTAGGACTTCTCATACAGCTGCCTTTCATGTCAATATACATCATGGAAGAGAGAACTGACATCATACGAAAAATATGAAACTTAATTATGTGTCTTTATGAATGTTATTTTCTTACAATTAACATTATCTATTGACCTGATGTATCAAAAACTGTGATTAATCATAAAGGGGATGGATGACATGGAGAACAACCACCTGAAGCCAAATATCTGCTGTAAAGACTTGGACATCATAAACAGTGCCTCTGAGACTTAAATGCCACTTATTGCTAACAGGAATTCCACCATATATTTGAAAGATATAAGCTGTTTCAAGAGAAGTCCTCTTTCTGTGGTTCAGATTATATCTAGTGTGATTTTGTTTGCTTGTAGTAGTGTGATAATAATGTTTTTTGGTTGTTGGTGTCCCCTTGCTTCATGCCTTCTAAATGCAGCCTTGTCCCAGGATTCATACCTAGATGATCTGATTTCGCAGATGACATATAGCTAGATAGACAGGTAGATCAGACTGTCAGTGGTAGAGAAATGACTAATAGATATTAGCATTTCTGTTAAATGTCTTTGTTCCATCTGTAATGGATTTCTGAAGGACAATAAGTTCTCTTCAGGCTACTTTTCACAAATGCTAAATCTCTCACATTGTTAGTCTTTTCCTGTTCCCTAAGTTATCACCAACTAAAAGGTGTAGGATGGTGAGATGCAAAGACAAAGTAAAACAGCTCCCTCCCACCCCTTTTTCACCAGTGTTCAACTTCATGCCTTCATACCTCTACCTCTGTCCTTCACCAAGAGTAGTGCAGAAGTAGGTGGTCAATGGGGAGTTGTGGTCAGTCCTTAACAGTTCCTCCCTGCCACTGCTTCCTCCTTATGCTTTCATCCCAAGCAGTTCTTCTGCTTGTGTTCCTTCACGAAATATTCAGCTGCGCCAGCATGGAGTCCTTCATCTGGATATTGGCTGCAGTGTGTATTCTTCTGACAAGCTGCAGCCCTTCAGGGAAAATCTTACTCCAGTGTTGGCTGTTCCTATCAGGAATTATCCAGCTGCTCCAACATAGGCCATTCCATGGACCACGTGGAATATTTTCTGCAATCATAGTTTCCATAGGCTGCAGGGACATAACTCCCCCTTAACACCTGAAATATCTCCTCCACCTCCTTCTCTGAGCTTGGTGTTCTCAAGACTTTCTCACTAACTTTTCCTCAGTGCTCATCTAGCAGTATTTACCTTTTTAAAATATGTTTTCACAGACATGCTGACAACTTGATTGATAGGTTTAAGAGTGTCCTGGCATGGGTCCATTGTAGAACCAGCTGTGTCTGGCATAAGGCTGCACTTGGTCTCTTCCCACAGAGGCCACCAACGCAGCCCTCCAGTGCCAACACTTAGCCCCTGGATTCCAATGCAATATTGTATCCAGTAGGCTTAGTGCTGCAGTTCTTACAGAAAGAGTGTTTGGAAAAAAATAAGCAACTCTGTGGACTTTTACAAAATGTTTATTAGCACCGTCGTTAATAATGTCAATATCTTATCAATATATTTTCTCTGTTGGTATGGCTTTTAAATAATGATAATAATTGGAGCATAAAGTGAAATGTGAGAAATGGGAGGTAGAATAGTCTCAAAACTAAAGATAACTACATTATGTTTGATTTAAGAGAAAATAAAAATTGTGCAAAAATGTTTTTTTCTTTGATAAAGATATTTCTAAACACTCTGAAATATCCAATTGTTTCTAATCATTAGAAAATATGTCTTGCACAACTTTTATTCCACTTAGCTACTGCTGAGTTTCAAAATCCTTTGAGTGTCAATAAACAGGATACCCCAGGTAACAAAACATGTCCAAGCAATCTGCATTACAGAAATTACTTAGAGAGAACAGCAGTCTTCTGCCCTTCTTCCTGTTAAATATTGTTGAAATCTGAATATCTCAGCTTTATAGTTACATGGAGGAAAATTATAGTATATAGAGATTTTTTGTGGTTTATGTTAGTTGTTCTTTATACAGTGTTGTTTTGAACATATGAAAAATATAACTGTATAATTATATTAAAATACAATTTAGGAAGTTAGATCAAAGATGTAATTTTAAATGTTAAGGTTTCAAACAAAACTAGTCTACGTGAAGTGTCAGAATCAAGACTGAGAAAAGAAAACAAACAAAATTCATAGCTAATAGCTTTAAATCTGTATCATACAATACAGCAGTGCAAATAAGTGCAAATACCTTAGTTGCTGCATCCATTTTTATTCTCTCCCCCCCCCCCCCTTTTTTTTTCTCTCATTATCAGTCACTTGGAACTCAGTACCCTTTGAAGACCAAAATGGTTCTTTAAAAATCCATTTTGATGCACCATGCATCAGAAAAAAATTGCGAGAAGAAAGGAATGAGGTGGGAAGTAGGGACTGAGAGATGGAAAACATTTTCATAACTACTTTTCCATTTCCTGGAGATGGATTAAAGTGTATTTATCATTCACTGGAGGGGGGGAAAAAATAAAAATAAAAATAAAAAAATAAAGCCTGCTTATTTCCTACTTCTCATAAACAGAATTCGGGACCACTCAGATCAGCTCTATCTCTGTTAAGTTTCTCTAATGATGTTTTCCATCTCTAATTAACACAAGAGATTATAATATATTGAAGTGTTTGTAAAGACTGAAAGCTTAATAGTATTTTGGTAATGATGAATGCTGTTTTCTATGCTTCACTGTATTTTACACAATTCAGGATGTACAGCTAATATAAAATGTTGATGAACCTGTGAAATGTGTTTAGTCAGAGTGTGCTGACCCAATTATAAAGGGCTGAGGCAAAAAATATTCAGTGGTTTAGATACCACAAATATGAGCTTTGCAGACTTGTGAATGTGGAGTGGAATCTAGAATCTTTAGCTGAAGTGAGCCTGTGTGTTTAATCCTTACAAAGACCAAGAGACTTGACAGTTCATTAAGAGTTTAGATTTGTGTGTGTGTGTGTCTTATGCTACCTGGTTGCACAACTGCTCTTGTCCAGACCAACTCCTGTCCATATTTTGTACTCAGAGTCCCTTAGTCTCAGTTACATGGTAATGTTTCTCTCTACAGTGGAGATTCACAGTTAGAAATCTGCATTACTTCTTGGGGGAAAAAAACAAACAAACAAACAAACAAAAAAAAAAAAAAAAAAAAAAAGTACGAGAAAACTTCTATTCTTTGCCTTAACACACATTCCAATAAATACTGAATCTCCATGTAATTTTATCTGAGATGGATTGAACTGAAGACTATTTATCAGTTCTCCAGACAAATTAAAAGACCCTGATAGTTAAAATAAGTCCCATTTTATGTTTCAACTCAGCTCCATTAGGGATTTTCATGGCTACAACTTCATTATCTGTGCACATCTATTTAATACAAACAATAACTATAAATTAAAATAAGATTGAAGTGAGGCTTCAGGCAAGTATAATTTCCTTTTACTATGTATTTGTAACAAAATTACAATAGAAAATGGTTGCATTGTAATGGCTGATCCTTTGAAGTTAAGGGGATCCAAATCTGGGACTCACTTCAGCTGCTTTACATCAGTTCTAGCATAGTATAATTCTGGAAGCAAATGAATTGCACCTTTGAGAGACTGCCTACACAGTCACAGTCCCCAAGGATGCAGAGCCTCTGCAGCAATTCATATAAGTTCTTTTCCTGTCTAGATGCAAATTGGATGATGTGACCTGGAGTCCCATATACCATAGAAATCTCCAGCTGCTTACATTGTCAACTGATGGGTATTAGCAAAGTGTGAAAAATCTACGAAGTTCATCAATTAATTCACTTTAAAATTCACTGAAGGAAGCTGAAGAGGCAAATGGAGGAAAAATAAATGAATAAATAAACTTTTTTGGGGGGGTGGGAGAGGGAAACACTAAAACAAATAAAGCAAATAAAACAAAGCCCTCAGACATACTTGGAAGATCTTACCTTGACTATATCACAATAAAGTGTTTTTGTAGTATCTCATGTTCGTTAAGTGTTTCTGTTCATTTTGGCATGTACTTTACCTAGGTTATCTAGGAATACTAATAAAGACATTGGGTAATAACAACCTATTTTTGATCCACATGGATTTCTACCAGACAATTGCTGTATACTATTCTACAGAAACTATTACTTTAACAAATTATATCTGAGAAATGTGTAAAAAGATATTTTTTTACTGGATTTCTTTATTCATGTGCTGTTTGAATTGGAAGTCTTTAACACAGAAGATTTATATATATGTATATATATATATATATATACATTTTTTCTTTGGGGAAGAGTTTTCTTTGGGGAGAGTGGAAAGCTTTAAATGTGAAGAATAACTTAGATGTTAGACTACTTATTGCTACTCATTCACATAATTTTTCCATCACTTGTAATTTCTTTCATCAGTTATCATTATGTTCAAATTTTGTGAGTTATCTATCTATTTATTTATTTTTCCACCATCTTAAATTTCAAAGGTTTTGGTTTGGTTTTGTTTCTCCTGAACTCATAGTTTTGGCATGGCTGTCTTCCCAGAAACTCTCCCTCTCTGTCCCCATCCCCATAATTCCAAATTTAACTCTTGTAATGTCTGATAATTTCTGAATCAGAGAAGCAAGACATCAAAACCTTCAGTGCCAGAAGTGAAGTCAAACACTGATCACATAATCTGTATCATGAGTATGAAAAGATTTAAAGTGTCAGAAAAAAACAAAGAACCAAGTTAAAATAAGCCAATAACCGTATATTTGCTCTCCATAACTGATTCCTCATCAAGTTCAGTTAAAAACAAAACCTTCGTTTCAAAGATGAAAATGGCAATAACGTAGCAAAGGAAAAACTGTTTAGAGAGTGAGATGTCCAGTGTGTGTGTCTTCCCAGTTGAAGAACACATATTAATGGTGTTACTTTCAAAAGTGTAAGTTAGAAAAGTTCTGAGTTTAATGGGAGTTGTACTCTGAAGTGCTTTTGAACTAATAGTGAAAAGAGTTGTGGTGAAAAATATAACCAATTTAAGGCATAACCCTTCTATTAAGTTGAGGCAAATAGTTATTTTCCATGAGTCAAGAATTAGGATCTTAATTACCCTTTAAAGTAAAATGACAATGACAATAAATAGTCATGATTTCCAGTTACCATACAAATATCTGACTTAAATGGGGTACGTTATAAGTTTACTAACCTATACATTATACATATATATAGTACAGTAGGTTCACTAACCCAAAGACAAATTTTAACCCAAAGATACTTTAATAATATTAAGTATTTTATCTTCTCAGATATTTCTGAAGCAATTAACCCATTTTCTCATTGTACTTGATATAGGAGTTTCTTTTTAAAACGAACAAACAAAACAAACAAAAAACCCTCTTTCAGTGATTCGGTAATATAACCCTTTTCATGTTTTCCAGGTGTAAAAATATTGAATATATTTTATTTATACTCATTAATTACTATGGAATATATTTCTCTAGTCATTCATATCTAATACAAGAAATAATTTGTTCAATATGTTCTGAAATTTCCTTTTCACCCAAGTTCTCTGCTACCACATGAAAATGTTTTATTTATTTCCTTTTAAAATCTTAAATTCCTTAACACTTGAAACAAAAGTAAAAGTTATTTTTGTCCTTCAGTAGGAATTCTAGGTTAGAAAGAACCTAAGGCTTGAGGGAGTACTGTTCCAGGAAAAAAAAAAAAAAGTCTATTTGTGTCTGCAATTCAACATGTGTTTCTTGTTGGTTCTCTGATGTTGGTTAAAGAAAATGTGATTAAATATGAATTACTGATGATGATTATCTCCAGAGATGGATAAATAAAGCTATGGGGGACAGAGGGAGTGTAGGTTAGAAATAAATATGCACATTTCATATTTCTGGTAGGAATTGCATTATAATATTCTTGTACCACATTCGAAGTTAAAAATAACCATCGTCTTTCAAACTTTGAACATTCTCTGTGTGTGTTTGGGGGTGGTGTGTGTGTGTTTAAACATGTGAAAGGAAGTACAAGGAGGATGGAGTCAGGCTCTTCTCAGTGTTGCCTGGGGACAGGATGAGAGACAATCAGCACAAACTGAAACACTGAAGGAAACGTTCTGTACTGCACAGGTGACAGAGCACTGAAACAGGTGGCCCAGATATGCTATGGAGTCTCTTTCCTTGGACATCTTCAGAAGCATGCCTGGACATGATCCTGGTGGCCCTAGGCCCATGCTCTAGGTGGTGCTCCTTGAGCATGGGCCTTGGACAAGATGATATCCAGAGGTCTCTACCAAATTCAATCATTCAGTGATTCAATAAGACACACAAATATAATCAGCAGGTAGCAATACAGCATATAATACCTATACAGGCCTTACGTTGAAGGTGAGTTCACCTTTAGAATAGTCTTTAAGTTAGTTTTATGGGAGAAGAGGGAAGGGGGATTTGTGTCTAAATCTTGCTCTGAGATTTGGTCTATCATATCCTAACATTTGCCACTCAGTATCTATGCGTGTCTGTTGTGGTTTAATCTGGCCGGCAGCTAAACACCACACAGTCATTCACTCACGTTCCCCCCTCCCTCTCTGGGATGAGGGAGAGAAATGGGAAAGTGAATCCTTTGAGTTGAGATAGACAGATTGTTAAGAAAGGATAATAATAATAATAATAATAATAATAGTGTGTATGAAACAAGTGATGCACAATGCAATTGCTCACCACCCACTGACTGATGCCCAGCCTATCCCCGAGCAGCCGCCCCTCATCCCCCACCTCAGCTAGCCACCCCTATCTATTGGTTAGCGTGGTGTCAGATGGTATGGAATACCCCTTTGGCCAGTTTGGGTCAGCTGTCCTGGGTCTGTCCCCTCCCAGCTCTTGCTGCACCCCTAGCCTTCCTGCTGGCAGGACAGAGTGAGAAGCTGAAAA
>NW_023310373.1:0-2201 GCF_011077185.1 Oxyura jamaicensis | reverse complement strand
AGAAAGAGGCCAGTGCCTGTCCTGTGCCACTGCCCCACCAGCCCTGCCCTCCTGCAGGTGGAGTATATTTCTCCCTTACTCAGGCACCAACAGAGCTTTGCCTCCTCCTCCTCCACAGGGAGACAAGCCACAGGCCTGGCTGTGTGTGAGGGAGCAGCAGACTTGAGCAGAAAAAAAAGCCAGTTTCATGGCACTGGGGCATCTGAATAGTCCAGCCCCTGTGCTTGGGTCTCTTCTCTGCAGCAAAGGGCTATCACCAAGCCCCAGGTCTGTGGTTGCTCCTGCAGCTCAGAGGACCACTCTAAGGGCATTACAATATCAACGGTCAGGACCTATGAGGGTCAGCCCACCCATGGATCACAGCAGTAGGTTGGTAGGATTTCTTAGGACACAAGGACACGGACATCTCATTGCTCTGTTTTCATGAACGTCTTTATTACAAATTGCTACAAATGCCTACCTGTAAAGTAACTGCATATTGCAAGAAACCACTAAGTTACCATTAGGAAAGCAAATGTGGGCTTGTGATTGCTTTCCCTAAATCTGCACCAATAAATATTATTTGAGGTGCTACTGGTACGACACTCATGAATCCACTTGGTGGAGGGAACAAGGCATGGCACCTTCCCCTTCTTTCTTTCGGGCCAGTCATGATAGCTCTTGAGTAATTTGAACATCATTGGGTAACCCTAATGACATGCCTCCAGACTGTGTTTCTGGCTTTTTCCAAGGGTAAACAACTAAACCAAAGGGTACCAGAGGGCTGTTGGCATAACTGCCTTGAATACAAAGAATGTCAAATAGTTGTCTACCTTGCCTGATCTCCCACAGGACCCTTCTGTTGTGGGGTTGCTGAGAGCTGAAGAAGAGCAGGTGCTGATGACTGCCACAACCGTGCACCAGCAGCAATAGCGCACTGACCTCCACGTCCTCCAAGCTCAAGAGCTATGTATTCCTGTGAGCAGAAAGTCAAACAAAGGGGGGCAGGAGACCTGCTTGGATGATCCTGCAATGACTTAAATGAAAGAAGGAAGTATACATAATGTGGAAAGTGGGACAAGCCACTTGGGAAGAATATAGGGACATTGTCAGAGGATGCAGGGAAGCAACAGGGAAGTCCAAGGCCCGTTTGGAATTAAATCTTGCAAGGGGTGTTAAGGACAACAAAAAGGTCTTTTTCAGCTATATCAATAGCAGAAGGAAGAGGAAGGAAAATGTGGGCTCACTGCTTAATGAGGTGGGTGCCCTGGTGACAAAGGATACAGAGAAGGCAGAATTACTGAATGTCTTCTTTGCTTCAGTCTCCACTGCTAAGACCAGCCCTCAGAAATCTCTGACCTGATCCTCTTCAACCAAGGGAAAGACCTCATTTCTCCAGATTTTCTCCCTTGTCCCTAAGGTCAGAGATCTCTTAGGCAAACTTGATACCCACAGATCCATGGACCTCGATGGGATACATCTACGACTGCTGAGGGAGCTGGCAGATGTTACTGCTGGCACACTCTCCATCATTTTTGAAAGGTCATAGAGAACCGGAGAGGTGCCTGAAGACTGGAAGTAAGCTGATGTCATGCTACTCTTCAAAAAGGTCAAGAAGGAGGCCCCAGGCAACTACAAGCCAGTCTGCCCCATCTCCATCCCTGGAAAGGTGATGGAACAGCTCATCCTGGAGGTCATCTCCAGAAGGTGATCAGGAGTAGTCAGCATGGGTTCGCCAAGGGAAACCATGCTTCACCAGTTTGATAGCCTTCTATAATGGAATGACTAGCTGAGTGGGTGAGGGGAGAGCAGTGAATGTTGTCTACTTTGACTTCAGCAAGGCTTTCAACACTGTCTCCCATAACATCCTCGTAGGCAAGCTCAAGAACTGTGGCATGGATGAATGGTCAGTGAGGTGGATTGTGAGCTGGCTGGATGGTAGAGTTCAGAGGGTTGTGCTTAGTGGAACAGAGTCAAGTTGGAGGCCTGTAGCCAGCAGTGTCCCCAGGGATCTACACTGAGTCCAGTCCTGTTCAACTTCTTTGTCAATGACCTGGATGATGGAATAGAGTGCACCCTCAGCAAGTGTAAAGATGTGCTGTGTTTTGTGTCAAAGTGCTCTGTTTTGAGTCAAAGCTCTCCTCATGCTCTCCTCAAAGCTCAACTCAAGCTCTCCTGCTCAGATGGGATCCTCAGCACAGCCCTGAAGACCTGCACATAGG
>NW_023310372.1:0-1143 GCF_011077185.1 Oxyura jamaicensis | reverse complement strand
TACGTGACCATGGAGAGGACATGAGAAAATGGGATGGAAAATCCACTCCAACCCTAGAGGCATGGGTTCGGGAGTTGCAAAAGAAAACAGTCGGGAAAAAGGGGTTCTCTGAAAAGTTTGCTCCTCCAACTTCCAGCAGGCAGTCCTTTAAACACAGGAATGAACATTCTGATGAGGATTAGAGGGGCCCTGCCTCCAGCCAGGGGGAGGAACGGGACAATTGAGTTTATTGGACTGTGTGGATTTGATGGCCTGGCACGTCAGACGCACAGAAGTATAAGGCTTTAGTAGACACCGGTGCACAGTGTACTGTAATGCCATCAAGCTATAAAGGGCCAGAACCCATCAGTATTTATGGGGTGATGGGGGGATCCCAGCAGTTAACTGTATTGGAGGCTGAACTGAGTCTAACTGGGAATGAGTGTCAAAAACACCGTATTGTGACTGGCCCAGATGCTCCATGCATCCTTGGCATAGACTGCATCAGGAGAGGATATTTCAAGGACCCAAAAGGGTTCCGCTGGGCTTTTGGCATAGCTACCTTAGAGACGGAGGGCATTAAACAGTTGTCTACCTTGCCCAGTCTCTCAGAGGACCCTTCTGTTGTGGGGTTGCTGAGGGTCGAAGAACAGCATGTACTAATCCCTACCACAGCTGTGCACCGGCAGCAATATCGCACCAACCGAGACTCCCTGATTCCCATCCATGAGCTTATTTGTCAACTGGAGAGCCAAGGAGTGATCAGCAAGACTCATTCACCTTTTAATAGTCCCATATGGCCAGTGCGAAAGTCTAATGGTGAGTGGAGACTAACAGTGGACTATCGTGGCCTGAACAAAGTCACACCACCACTGAGTGCTGCAGTGCCAGACATGCTAGAACCCTAGTACGAACTGGAATCAAAGACAGCCAAGTGGTATGCCACAATTGATATCACTAATGCATTTTTCTCCATCCCTCTAGCAGCAGAGTGCAGGCCACAGTTTGCTTTTACTTGGAGGGGTGTCCAATACACCTGGAATCGTCTGCCCCAGGGGTGGAAACACAGCCCTACCATTTGCCATGGACTGATCCAGTCTGCGCTGGAGCAGGGGGAAGCTCCTGAACATCTGCTGTACATCGATGACATCATTGTGTGGGGTG
>NW_023310371.1:0-1086 GCF_011077185.1 Oxyura jamaicensis | reverse complement strand
AAACCACGTTCTTTGTAAGGAAGCCTCAGAGACCTGGGGTACAGAAATGATTACAAGCTTTAGTTTATCACCTCTGGAATTTCAGTTAATTGATTTGATTAAGGTACTCATTCATGGTGCCAAGTTATTTCTTGAATGTGAGGATACTATTTGCTATGTTACACCAAAGATGTATGATAGTATTCAATATACTAGAAATAAATATGTTATAAATATTCTCTAGAGGCCTTTGCATGATAGCATGCAATCTACATATATAAAGTACAAAGTAGGTAGATGCCCAGGAAGAGCCCGAAGTGCAGGAGCTGCAGCTCGTGTGTGTCTGCGAATGGCAGGAGGAGGAACTCAGTGGGGAAGCTGCTGTTGGACATTTGCTTCTTCTGGGAAAAAAGGCCTGTCCAAGGTGGAGAAATACAGGCTAGATTTCTCTGAGCAAATCTACTCCATTTCTCACAGAAACCTACCATAACACCTGTGTCCTTTCAGGAAAACCTTTGTGCAGCTCCCTTTTCCTTGAGCTCTGGTTTGTATAAAGCTGAGACTGACAATACAGCAAGGACTCTGCTCTGGATTCCAGAAGAGCAAGTCCTGCCCTACAGCAACTGGTAAATAGCAACACAGGGGGATGGATCCTCAATTAATCCACTTATTATGATAAAGCACTTCAACATTTTTGCCCCTGGTTAACATGACTGCAGAGCAGAGCTGTGAGAATTTTGTTTTGTTGAATTTATTCTAGTGGCCCCACCACACATGAGGAGTTCTTTTAAGGAAAAAAAAAAAAAAAAAAAAAAAAAAAAAATGCTGTGATCAAAGTGAAATCTTGTGGGTCCTGAGAGGCAAAGGGACTGTCTCTTAGTGCTGATGGTGGACAGCCAGTCTGTCCATCACTCCTAGACTCAGGTGCCCTGTGCTGGCAGCTCTTTCAGGATGGGATGATGATTACACCCAGCTGTTCCCCTGAGAAGAACCTGGACATTGCTGAAAGCAGAGGAATCCAGTTTGAAAGTGTGAATCAACAACTCCCCACCCCATGTCGGTGTACCTGAGGAGGACCTCAGCCCTCCCCTCCCAGCCAGGGACACA
>NW_023310370.1:1229-2059 GCF_011077185.1 Oxyura jamaicensis | reverse complement strand
GGCAGCAGGGCACGGTGGGCTGCTCGTCCTCCGATGCGCCCCCCCGGGACAGCCTGACCCGCGAGGGCTGGGGGGGGATGTGAAGGAGAAGGGGAAAAAAAAGGGGGGGGGGTTAAGGAATGGAGAGGGGAGGGTGGGTGGCTGTCCTCTGTCACCCCATCCCTGTGTCCCTGCATCCCCGTGTCCCTTTATCCCTGCGTCCCCATGTCCCTTTATCCAAGTCCCCATGTCCCTGCATCTTTGTCCCCATGTCCTTGTACCTCTGCATCCCCATGTCCCTTTATCCCTGCGTCCCCATGTCCCTGTATCCCTGTGTCCCCATGTCCCTGTATCCCTGAGTCCCCATGTCCCTGCATCTTTGTCCCCATGTCCCTATATCCCTGTGTCCCCAAGTCCTTGTACCTCTGCATCCCCATGTCCCTTTATCTCTGTATCCCAATGTCCCTGCACCCCTGCGTCCCCATGTCCCTGCATCCCCATGTCCCTGTATCCCTGTGTCCCCATGTCCCTTTATCCCTCTGTCCCCATGTCCCTGCGTCCCCATGTCCCTCCATCTCTGTCCCCATGTCCCTTTATCTCCATGTCCCCACGTCCCTGCCTCCCTCTGCCCCAGGGATCTGCCATCGGCCACCCAGGGGCTGCCGGGGGGCCTGGGGGGACGTGGGGGGACCTGGGGGGACCCCAGCCCCGGGGGCAGCATCTGGACTTCAGTAATCTGCCTGCGCAGGACGCCTGCAGATGGGACTTGGTCTGTGCGGGAGGATTAGTTCCTGTTAATGGGTCCTGGCAAGAGGCAGCTGAGCCGGGGGGGACACGGGGGGGGGGGGGGG
>NW_023310369.1:0-2780 GCF_011077185.1 Oxyura jamaicensis | reverse complement strand
TGGTGCCCCCGTTTCGCTCCCATCCTGCCGCCGTCGGGCTCGGCTGCGTCCCTCCAAACCCTTTTGCCCTGAAGAAGAGGAGCAGAGGGACTTTGGGGCACCCCCGGGGACAGGGGACGGGGGGTGACAGATGCTCTCAGCACCCCCCCCCACTTCTCCTTTAGTGCCCCTTCCCCTGACTGCAGGACCTGCCACCAAAGACCCCGAGACGGGGTTCGCCCCACGGTGGATTCGCATCCCCATGCGATCCCCCCGCTGCCTCCTCGGGGCCCTGGTGACCATTCTGCTGCTGTCCTTTGTGATATGCGGTGAGTTGACGCCCGTGGGTGTCCTTTTTTTTTGGGGGGGGGGGGGACTGGGGACACCCCCGTTTGGGCTCAGTGTCCCTCTCCCCCAGTGTCTTGGCTGCTGGTGGAGAGGCACCAGGGGGCTGCGGGGTGCAGGAACGCGTCGCAGGGACAAAGCTTTGCCTCCCTGGGCTGCACCCACCTGGGGCTGAGGACGAGCCTGTGCCCCCCTGGAGGTAACCCCTAAAAATATTGCATCCCCCCCCATCTGAACCCCGTGACGCTGTGGCGGGGTTGTATGCATGGCTGTCCGTCTGTCTGCAGACTTTGGGGGCTGCAAGCTCTGTCCCGTGGGGTGGTCGCTGCACAGGAGCAAATGTTTTTGGGTCGCCAGCAAGAGCAGCTCCTGGAGGGAGAGCCGGGAGAACTGCAGCCGTCAGAGAGCCCAGCTGCTGGTGCCAGAGGACCAGGGCGAGCTGGTAACGGGGCTGATGCTGGCGGGGACGTGGGACGGGGGCTCAGGATTGCATCTGAGGGGCTGGCGGTGCTCAGAGATAGCCAAAAATTTGGGTTCTGCACCCATAGCATGCAAGGATGGGTGCCCAAACCTCTGGGGAAGCACTGGGGACACCAGCGGGGCTCCTGGCTGGGGGGGGGGGGAGCCTGTTTTGGGGACAGCAAGCGACCACACCGCGTTCACCAGCCCGTTTCCCTTCGTAGGATTTCCTAAACCGAGTCATACAGAAACCCACGCGCTACTTCTGGATCGGCCTCTCCGTGCCCTCCGTGGGGATGGGGTGGACCTGGCTGGATGGCTCCCGCCTGAACCGGAGCCGGTGAGAGCCTAGGAGAGGCCTGGAGGGGATCGTGGTGGGATGGACACCTCCAGTGTCCCCTCGGGGACCTTCGGGAGGTGACGCCGGGTCTCTCTTGCCCCCTCAGGTTCAACCTGAGCACCCTGAACGCCAGCGGAGCCTGCGGGGCGCTGAGGGAGGACAGGATCATCTCCGAAACCTGCGGCTCTGCCTTGGCGTGGATCTGCCAGAAAGAGGCCGTCCTGCTCTGAAATCGGGCAGCCACTTGGGAAAAAAAGTAGAAAAGCAAATAAAAAAATCACTTTGCTTTCAAAATAAAGTCCCTTCACATCCCTGTGGGCTTTGTGTTCTCTGCTAGGGCTGCTGTCATTTCAGCCTGCAGGACGTATTTTGGAAGGGATGGCTGGTGTAAAGAGGGGGAAATGAGGTTCTGGGATTTTGGGGAGGCAGGTGAAAAAGTGGCTTTTTTCTCTTTTTTCTTTTTTTTTTTTTTCCATAAATCCTATGAAAACGTCGGCTCGTGCAACCCCGACCCTGTGAGCTCCAGAGGAGCTGGAGCTCATCCCACCTGCAGAATAAATGCCTTTTTCCTCTCTATAGCCCTTGGCCACCTTCTTCTCATTGTGGCTCGTGGTTTATAAGGTCGGGGTTGCACAGGCCAATGTTTTCATAGGATTTCCAGTAAAAAAAATAAAAAATAAAAAAAAGCCCCAGGAGCATAAACCACAATGAACGGTTCTCTGGCGCTGAAGCACTATGATTCATCTTCCCTGCTTTGGGGTGGCAACTCATTGGCATGTATTAAATGTATATAAAACAGGAAAAATCGACTCCAACAGCTCCAGGAGTCCTCTGGGGGGGAAGAAGCCATCCTAAAAGCAATGAAATCCCCTGAGGAGAACTGGGAGAGGGGGGAAGGAGACGGAAAATGGTGGGGAAGAAAGGACAAATTTGAAGATATTGGTTGCTCCCGCCTTTGTAGCGATGCCAAGAGCTGTACTGGGGACCTGACCTGCGTGCAAAATAAGTTTAGGTTAGAAAAAAGTGAGAAAGGAGCAATTTGGTCAAAAAAGGAGGGGTGTGGGGCAGGATGCTGGGGAGGGAGGCGGATGCTGCCTCATGACTGCTCTTGAAGAGGATCCCACCCAAAACTGGCAGTGATGACGCCTAAATTGCACGTAACGTGGAATATTTCACACCCAAGTGGCCGAAATTGGGAATATTTCCCCCTAATTCAGCCCTTTGGAGAAACCCCAGGCCTCCGCCATTACAGGGCCCAGGACTACAACTCCCGTCAGCCCCTGCGCGCGGGACTCGGCTTCAGGCCGGGCGGGCGCGGCGCAAAGCGCATGCGCGGCGGCGGGGAGGCGGAGGCGGGCCGTCCGCCATTTTGTGCCGGTCCCTGAGCCGTGTGAGCGACGGGGGGGGGGGGGGGGGAGGAGGGGTTGGTTCTCGGCTCTTAAAGGGGGCACGGCCCCAGGGTGGGTCCCCCCTCGGGTTAGGGTGGAGAGGGGCCCGGCGGAGCAGGCTGAGCGGCGGGTGAGGAGGCTCCGGTGCGGGTCGCGGCGGCGTACCGGAGCTTGGCCCCTTCACCATCATGGCCCCGCCTGCCCCGCTGCAGCGCCCGCTTTAAGGAGCGGCGGCGGGAGCGGGGGTCGGGCCGGGCTGCGGGGGGGGG
>NW_023310368.1:0-3204 GCF_011077185.1 Oxyura jamaicensis | reverse complement strand
CCCCCCCCCCCCCCCCATGTCCTCATCCCCTCGGGGATGGCGGCGCTGCCACCGGCACCGGCACGAGGCTGAGTGGTGCACGGGTGCTGGGACACCGGCTGGGTGGTGGCACGTGGTCCTGTGCCACCCCAGGGCCACCGCTGTAGGGCTGCTCTGCCCAGGGGACCCGAGCCACCCACGCCTGTCCCCAAACCCCCCTGAGGAGCACCCATGGGTGTCACCCCCCCTCCCACCCCTGGGGAGGCTCACACCCCCCCGGTGTCCCCAAGCTGGGGACAGCCGGGGGACCCCCTCCTCGCACCCGGATCCAGGTCGCCGCCGTGTCCCTCGTGCTCGGCGGCCACGTGTGAAGGCGCGTCCCCGCGGAGCCACCCGTCGCCCACGTGGCCCCCGCCTCGTCCCCGCTGCCACCCCACGGGGGTCCCAAACCCGGGGATCACCCCGAAGGAGGAGACGCGGTGCTGTCCCCGTGTCCCCACGTCCCCGGACCCCCGAGGCGGGGCGGGTGGCGGGACGTTGGGGCGACGCTCAGCACCCACCCCGGTGCGTCCCCACACCTTGGGGTGCCCGATGTCGCGTCCCCCCCCCTCCGGGGACACCCCGGGGGCAGACGCTGGGATATTCCCCGGTGCCAAACCGGGCATCCCGAGGGGGGAAGGACAGCTCCCGGTTCCCCCCACCCCCTCTCCCCGCCCTTACCTGCATCGCGGGGGACCCGGCGGAGAGCAGCAGGAGGAGGCCGGGGAAGAGGCGCATGGTGGAGGCGCGGACTCCGCCGTTACCGGAGCCTCCGCCGGGAAACCGGGAACGGAGAGGGGAGCGGAACCGCGCCCGTTTCAGCGCCGCCGCAGCCGCATCCCCGCGGCCGGGCCCCGCCGCCGCCGCCGCCGCCACCGGCTGCAGCCGCGGCACCGGCCCGGTGCAGGGCGCGGCGCGCCCGGTAGGGGAGGCTGGAGGCACCGGGCCGGGCCGTGCTGGGCGGAACCGAAGCGGTTTGAGCTGGGAGGAACGGCACCGGGAGCGGGAGGGGGGCTGCCGTGTGTGTTCGTGTCCCCCCCCCCCCCACACACACACACCCCACGGGATGTTCGGGGTGCGGGGGCACCGGGATCCTGCGGGCGGTACCGGGCTGGGGGGACCCCGGGACACCGGGTGGGCGCTGAGCCACGGCCGGGCTGGAGCCCACCCCCCACCCCCGGGGGGACAAAGCCTTCCCCGACCCCTCCCCATCCCGTCTCCCCGGGGCCACCCGAGGCAAATCCCCCCCCGAAGTGGGGGGGTCCCCACCCCACCCGCCCCATTTCCATGGAAATCGGGAAGGATTTTGGGGGGGCAGCCAGCTTCCATACAGTCGGGTTTATCGTACAGTAACGGCACCGGGACCGGCACCGAGCTTCCCCAGCTCTGCCCCATGGTGAAACGGGGAGACCCCCCCCTCAAAAGGGGGCTCCCCCCGCGGGGGACCACGGTAAAATCGTGGCAACGGGGCAATGGCACCGGGAGGGGGACCACGGATCCGGAGTCCCCCGGTCCCCGCAGGTTGGGGCTCTCGGGGTCGCCGTGCCGAGGGCACGTCCAGTGCTTCACTAAGGGAGCGTTGTAGCACCACGGGGAGGGGGCTCGAGACCCCCCTCCCTACAATCTGGGGTGCCCTGCCCCAGCTTTGCCCCCCTCCCGCCTCAAGGAGCCGGCAGTATAAATAAGGGGGGGCCCACGAGGGCAGGAGGCGACGGCGCTGCGACGGCTCCGAGTCCTGAGAATGCCAGAGCAGAGCCTGGGTCCATTGTCCCTGGCGTGGGGGGCGACAGGGGGGGCACAGAGACCCCCGCCCGCCCATGTCCGGGGGCCGCGCTCAGCCCACGAAGCAGACGGGGCCCAGCTCGAAGCCGAATTTCTGGTTGGAGTCCCCGAAGTCGGCCACGGCCACGTCCATCAGCGGCAGCCGCTCGACGCGGGACGAGGACACCTCCAGCACCGTCCGCTCCTGGCCGTGGCGTTCCTGCGGGGACAGGGGGGCGGGTCGAGGGGCTGGGAACCCCCCAAAACCCAGCAAACGGGGTGCTGGGGGACACGGGGAAGGGGTTGGGGAAGGGGCCCTCACCTGGCAGCCGTCGTGGAGGGCGCGGACGGGGGCGGCCGGGTGGCCGTGGCCCAGCTCCTCGTCGTTGGCCCCGCGGAAGCGCAGGGCGCGGGCGAAGGAGGCGGCGCGGGCGTCGTACCAGGCGGCGGCGTGCTGGCAGGTCAGCGTGAAGTTCTGGCGGGCGCTGGCGCTCAGGAGGCGCAGGAAGGTGAGCTGGGGCACGGGCACCGGGTTCCCGTCCGCGTCCACGTAGGAAAACTGCGGGGGGGGGGACGGCGCGGGGCTGAGGCGAGGGAGCGGGGCGACGCCGAGAGCAGGATTCGCCCTCCCTCGAGGAGCCTCGTGCCCGTGCCTCCTACCTTCTTGCCCCTCCTGAAGGTGCTGTACCACGTCCCCGGCTTCTCCCTGTTCCAGGCAGCCAGGCGGACCTGGGGGGGGCAACAGAGGAGGCAAAGCCTCGAACCCCCGGCCCCGTAGAGCACGGGGAAAAGCGAGCCCCCAAAAATGCCCCCCCCTCCGGTTTCCCTAGCTGGCGGAGAGCGTTTTCGGACCCCCGTCCTCCCCCCTCGAACTCACGGCCTCGAACTTCTTATCGGGGAAGAGGCAGGTCTCGCCGCCGGCTGTGAAGTTGCAGAAAACCCTGAAGGCGTCGCGGGAGCAGCCCTGGTTGGGGTCAATCCAGTACTCGCCTGGGGAGGAAGGCGGGAAGGACGGACGGAGGGACGGAGCCGGTCCAGCTCCCCGTTTTTGGGGTCGTCCCCCACCCCCCCCGCCCTCCCGCAGCCCGCTCCCCAAGCCCTCACCGTCCTGCAGGTGCGGGTGGCAGAGCTGCAGCTCCTTGCAGACACGCGCGGGGCTCTCGGGGGTGCCCAGGGGCCTCCGCAGCTGCTCGACCTCAGTGCGCAGGGAGCTGAGCGAGGCGTACACCTCCTCCAGCCCCTCGGAGTCCTGGGGGGGGCCCTGCTCGCCCCCAGCCCCTCGGGCCGCCCGCCGGTGCCTCCCGCTCCGGCTCGAGGGCAACGGTTCGAGCAGCTCAGCCGGGCGGCCCTGGGGAGGGCACAGAAAAAGGGGGGTGAGAGAGGACGGGTGTTTGGGGCAGGATATGGGGGGGGGGGGGGCGCGGG
>NW_023310367.1:0-6808 GCF_011077185.1 Oxyura jamaicensis | reverse complement strand
AAATTATGAACTGCTATACCGAGATCTGGTTAAATTGGGAATTGAGAATTTGTTCCAACAAGGTCCAAAAGAAACCCCTATGGAATTTTTGGACCAACTTTTGAAATGCAATGAAAAAAAAAATGTAAAAATTTGGACGTGGCTTCAGAAAACAGAGGCAATTGGCTAGCCTCTTTCTAGGGCAATTGGGCCCCTGATATCAGAAAGAAATTGTCTTAGGCTGCAGGATAAACTTAAAACAGTCAGGAACAACGGGGACCTGGGGCACCTACCCTAGCAGGTCCACTGGTAGAAATAAAGCTAGGGAATGAAGAGAGAGGCTTGAATTTTTGTTGGTTAAAGGACCTTCTTTCTCTGTGTTAATTAGTCTGTAAATGTAATAGGAGCAACTGGCCAACAGGAAAAGGCGTTTCTCTTGCAATGCTTGAACTGGGGAAATAAATAGGGATACATAGATTTTTATGTCTACCTGGATCTCCAAAATCTCTATTAGGTTGAGATTTGTTAGAACAATTAGAAGCAGAAATTATATTTGAAAAAGGGAAAATGGAATTAAGGATAGGAGAAGAACAACTAATAAATGTGTTGAGCTTGGCACTAATACAAACTGACCCTAAAAGTGAAATACCCTCAGAGATCACAGATCAAGTGTATCCAGGAGTTTGGGCCACCGAAGTCCCTGGAAGAACTAAAAATGTGACCCCAAAAATTATTAAATTAAAGCCAAGAGAGAAACCTGTTAAGTAATATCCTTTGAGGATAGAAGATAGGAAATGAATTAAAGAAATAATTGATAAATTTCTACAGCATGGATTATTAGTTGAATGTGAATCCAAATACAATACACCCATATTGCCAATCAAAAAGGCAGATGGAAAAAGCTATAGGCTAGTTCAGGATTTGAGGGGCATAAATAAAATCACCGAGGATATACATCCAGTAGTGGCAAACCCTTATGCTTTGCTGACTAAATTAAAGAATAGTCAAGTTTGGATTGCCGTACTGGATTTAAAAGACGCCTTCTTCTGCCTAGCCTTAGCCACAGAAAGCCAAAACCTATTTGCCTTTGAATGGGAAAACCACGACTCAGGTAGAAAGACGCAGCTTACATGGACAGTATTACCTCAAGGATTCAAAAATAGCCCCACCATTTTTGGAAACCGATTAGCAAAGGAACTTGAGACTTGGGAACCTCTGGACACTGAAGGGACTTTGTTACAATACGTGGATGATCTATTGATAGTCACTGAGACTAAAGAAGGTTGTGTTCAATGGACTGTCAGTCTCCTTAATTTGCTGGGTTTAAATGGATATCGAGATTCCCAACAGAAAGCCCAGCTGGTTCAGCAATGTGTGACCTATCTGGGATTCGAAATTTCAGGAGGACAACGAGAGCTGGGAACTGAATGCAAGGAAGCCATTTGTCGAACTCCGGAACCACAAACAATAAAAGAACTGCGAACCTTTCTGGGAATGACAGGTTGGTGTCGCCTTTGGATTTATAATTATGGACTGATGGTGAAGCCTCTATATGACTTGATAAAAGGTAACCAGTCAAAATTGGTTTGGACTGGAGAAGCGCGAACAGCTTTTAAGAGACTTAAACTTGAATTGATGCGTGCTCCGGCCTTGGGAGTGCTGGACCTGTCGAAACCTTTTTGGTTATTTTCACATGAGAGACAAGGGATGGCTTTGGGAGTATTAGCGCAAAAGCTGGGTCCCTATAAACGAGTAGTAGCTTACTTCTCTAAACAACTGGATGAAGTAAGTAAAGGATGGCCCGGATGTCTTCGGGCGGTGGCAGCAGTCGTTATCAATATACAGGAGGCTCGGAAGCTTACAATGGGACAGAAAATGACAGTGCTAGTTTCCCATACAGTCTCAACAGTTTTGGAACAAAAGGGAGGTCATTGGCTCTCCTGCAGAGATTTTAAAATACCAAGCAATACTAGTAGAACAAGATGATGTGGAAATTGTGGTCACTAACATTGTGACGAGAGCTGGGAACTGAATGAAATAATGGAGACCGTGTATTCCAGTCGACCTGATCTTAAGGAAGAATCTTTAGAAGATGTTGACGAATCTTGGTATACAGATGGAAGCAGCTTTGTGAAACAAGGACAATGTAAGGCAGGGTATGCCCTTACAACCACTCAGCAGGTAATCGAGTCTAAACCATTACCTCCTTGGGACGTCTGCCCAGAAAGCAGAGATAATTGCTTTTACGCGAGCACTGGAACTAGCAGCAGGAAGGAAAATAAATATTTGGACCGATTCTAAATATGCATTCGGTGTGGTGCATGCTCATGGAGCGATTTGGAAAGAACGTGGATTGCTGACTGCTCAAGGAAAACAGATAAAACATGCTGAAGAATTTTTAAAATTGTTAGGGGCAGTAAAACAATCAGAAAAGGTAGCTATCATGTATTGTCGGGGACATCAAAAGGGGAACGCCGATTTTGAAATTGGAAATTGATTGGCAGATCAAGAGGCTAAGCAGGTAGCTGGATTAACTGATGTGAAGGCATTGTCTTTGATAACAGACGGTAAAGTTCAAACTATATACATAAACCAAAAGCCAGATTATACAAAAGAAGACTTAAAATTAATTGAATATTTGAAAGGTAAAATGAAACCAGATGGATGGGTATATTTAAAAGATAACCGAGTAGTAATACCCTCTAATTTGATATGGCTCACAGTGCTTACAGAACACAATAAAACACATTGGGGGGCTGACACATTGCATTAAAAGCCTAAATCAGACATTAGTGGGACAAGATTTATATACAACGATAAAACAAGTAACTCAACAATATAGCATTTGTTTACACAACAACCCCAATACTAAGAATAAAATAAAATTTGGAATAATTGGTAAAGGAAATTATCTGGGACAACAGTGGCAAATTGATTTTTCAGAATTCCCTAGAAAAGGGGGGTATCGTTATTTATTGGTTCTGACCGACACGTTTTCAGGATGGCCCGAAGCCTTTCCCTGTCGAGCAAACAAAGCAAGAGAAGTGGTTAAAGTCTTGTTAAATGAAATAATAATTCCAGTAGCAATGTCCTCTGATAGAGGTTCACATTTTTATGTGCAAGTGGTACAACAGATAAGTAAGATTCTAAAGATAGATTGGCAACTACATACTTCTTATAGACCGCAGGCAAGTGGACAAGTAGAAAAAATGAACCATTTAATTAAACAACAAATAGCTAAAATTGGACAAGAAGCTAATTTGCCACGGCCTCAATCCCTTCCTTTAGCATTACTTAGAATTAGAGTTAAACCTAGAGTAAAGGAGAATTTGAGTCCCATTGAAATCTTATATGGGATGCCGTATCAATTTCTATTTACTGGAGAGGATCTAACGCAGTTAGGATCAGAATATTTATATGCTTATATAACTGAACTTCAGAAACAAATAAAGTACATAAATTGATTTTAGGGACCAGGGCTAGAGGGCTGGATCAACCAATCCACCCCTTTAAGCTCGGGGATTATGTATATAAAGACTTTTTCAGGACAACCCCTAGAAGAAAGATGGACCGGACCATATCAGGTGTTGTTGACAATGCATACTGCTATCAAGATTAAAGAACAAGCTGCTTGGATCCACTATTCGAGAGTGAAGAGAGCTCCTGGAATATCATGGACTGCTACGCCAATAGGATCTACCAAATTACAGCTCTTCAATTATAATGGGGTGGCTACCTAATTTATACTTGACTTTATGGGATAAAAATGCACATTTATCTCTGGTACAAGGAATTTCTCACGCCCTGGATAAAACAAATTGCTGGATAAGTACACATATGCCAGAACATGGAGATAAAGGAATGTCTCTAATCAGAATTCCCCTACCTAGGAATAAATCCTGGGAAAACTTATGGAGGAATACCTCTTGGGGTATTGAAGGTGATGAGATTCTGAAATTAGAAATAAATAGTCCTAAGGTACAAGAGTCATATTATACTTGCATTCAGAGATGTAACCCACCCAAAGGACAAGGGAAAATTGATTGTAACCCCATAACATATGTGGGAAACCAGTCATCTTGTAACATCACTTTATCTATTGGTACCTCAATTTTTGTTAACTCTACGGCTTGGCCAGTACCAGAGGGAAGAGGATGTTACTGATTGTGTAATGATACAGCTCGGAAGGTTTTACAAAAAAAAAAAAAAAAAAAAAAAAAAACCACTGGATGGGAACTTGTACTTTGGGAGCAGTAGTCCGTAATATGATAATACATGATTCTTTGCCACAGGGGTATTTGAGAAATCATATTCGGAGAATTGGACGGGAAATCAAAAATCCCTTAGTAGAAAGGCCTACTGCTTTCCATAGTTTTGCTTGTTGGTTTATCCCATGGTTAGGGGTGAGTGAGTTGGAAAAAAAAAAAAAAAACAATAGTCAACATATCTGCAGTAATAGAAAAATTAGAAAATAGGACATTTGATGTTATGAAAGCTCAACAGCAAGAAATATCTAGCTTATCACAAGTGGTGTTACAAAACAGAATGGCCTTAGACTTGTTGCTGGCTGCTCGAGGAGGAGTATGTACAATTGTTAATACTAGTTGTTGTGTGTATGTGGATCCAAGTGGGAGAATTTCCACTGACCTAGAGGAAATATGGAAACAGACTAAAATATTACATTAAGTTACCAAAGACGATCTCTCATGGAGTTTTGAAGAAATGTGGAACAAAATAACTTCTTGGCTACCTAATATACAGTGGCTGAAACAGGTTTTTATTATTACGATTGCTTTTGTGATATTGGGAATATTTGTATGTGTATTGTTCAAATGTTTGTTTTGTTGTGTTACGAAAGATGGGTACATTTAATGCAAAGGAAATTGCATGCATCATGAAAAGGGGGGAATGAAACAAGCAAGCAATTAGTAAATATAAAAGGATGATTAGCTAGCTAGGCAGTAGGATGAATCATTATCTAGGTATTAAGAATAGAATAGATTAGTTACTCAATATTATCTGTTAGTCAAAGAAGAAGTAGCCTGAGTCTGGAAGATATACTATCAGGAGCCAAGAGGTGAAGAATAGGTGAAAACTAAGTAACAAAAACTTGCCAGGCATCCCATCTCGGGCAGGAAACAAATGGACAACAAGGACACAAATTAGCTCAGACTGATAAGGACATTACAAACTTGCAAGATCACTACATTCCAGATAAAGGGTGAGAAGTATACTATGAGGAAGACATAGGGCCTTCCTCCCAAAGACCACTGCCCACGTCCTTAAGACCCCTGCCCACAATTCTTGGAAGAATCTGCACAAGTGCAAAGGACTGATAAGCTAATTAGCATAAGAAGCGTGAGTAGGTGGGTTTAGGTAATGAAGATGTATAGGCGTTAATTGAATATTGGTTGTTCTGCTGTATAAATATGAGATAGTTTGTCACTTTGGGTATGCACGTTAGGTGGAAGGATCCCCCGTGCATCCAGCGCTGTCAATAAAGAATACTTCGTCACTAAGAAGAAATTTTGACTTCGTTCTTTAAATCAGTCTGGCGACCCAGATGGGACAACCTCTCTGCCCGGCTGCAGGACCCGCTGGGAATAGGACTCCCTAGGGTACCCCCGGGATTTCCCGGAGGGACTCCTTGACTCAACGGATCACTGCGGAGGCAGACAAGGACCCCATCCCTGTAAGTGACGATATTCTTTTTTTTGGTTTGTTTGTTTGGTAGACGGTCATTTGGTGCTGCCTATAAGTCAGAAGGTAAGCTTCTGCAAGGTAGTGTTGGTGTATACTTTTGTTGCTAGCACCTTAAGTATACATTGGATCTGTTTTGGTGGCATTTAATTGCCGTTGGGAACCTTGGCAAAAGGTTTGCCTTTAAGGTTCATTTGGTACTGTGTTACTTATTTCGGTTTTCTGACCTATCGAATGCGGAATTTGACTCTGTTATTGCGATTTTAGCTATATTTTTGGTAATAATAATAGTTTCTTGGTGTTGTTGTAAAAAGATACTGATGTGCTGCATTCTGTAAGCGTTAAAGGGTAATCCAGTAGTGTGAATCGGAAAAATGGGAGGAAAACAAAGTGGTGGAATTCTAAAGAAAAGTTCTTTAGTATGTGTTTTAATTAATTGGAAGGATATTAGAGGGTCCACTGGAGGAACTGTGAATAAGAAACCATTGATAAAATATTGTAACCAATGGTGGTCACTATATAAGTTGGAGTATGGGGAAAAATGGCCTTCTAATGGTACTCTGAACTATAGTACCTTATTACAGTTAATGTTGTTTTTAAGGAGAGAAGGGAAATGGGATGAAATGTTGTATACTGATATGTTGTTTCAGCATCTTGGAGGGAAAAGGTATGGAATTAAGTTGGCCCCTGACTGGGCCTTTGGTACTGGCATTAGAAAAGTACAGGCTGGAGAAAGATGAAGGAAGTGTTAAAAGGGTTGTTGAAGGTTTTAAAGGTGTGGCATGTAGTATTTGATAAAGCTGTTTGAAGTTGAATGAGCAGCGAAAGAGGATGTAGGGATGTTAATAGTTCTGCCTCAACCTGAGGCTGAGATCTTAAAATCACAGAGGGTGAGAGCCCTCTGGGGCAGAGGGACCATGATGGGTCCGAAAGAGTTGTCATGGAAACAGAAAAGCAGTTAACTCTTAAAACAACCTGAGTTCATGTGGGAGTTCAGATTGCTAATGGGACTGCTCAGGGAACTTTCATCGATTGTATTCCCCTGACTGACCCCTCCCAATCTGAGACCCTAATCACCCCGGAAATTATGAACTGCTATACCGAGATCTGGTTAAATTGGGAATTGAGA
>NW_023310366.1:0-9165 GCF_011077185.1 Oxyura jamaicensis | reverse complement strand
TCACCCTCCTCCCTCCCTCTCTGGGATGGGGGAGAGAAACGAGAAAAAACTGAAGCCTGTGGGTTCAGATAGAGACAGTTTATTAGGACAGAAAAATATATTTATATAATAATTATTATACAAAATAATATGTACAAAACAAGTGATGCACAATGCAATTGCTCACCACCCGCTGACCGATGCCCAGCCTATCCCTGAGCAGCCTCCCCCCCATCCTGGCTAGCCACCCCTATATATTGTTTAGCATGACGTCAGATGGTATGGAATACCCCTTTGGCCAGTTTGGGTCAGCTGTCCTGGGTCTGTCCCCTCCCAGCTCTTGCTGCACCCCCAGCCTGCCTGCTGGCAGGACAGAGCGAGGAGCTGAAAAGTCCTTGGCATAGTGTAAGCATTGCTCTCCAGCAATTAAAACATCAGCATGTTATCAACATTAGTCTCATCCTAAATCCAAAACATAGCACCCTACCAGCTACTAGGAGGAAAAATAACTGTCCTAACTGAAACCAGGACACTCAGATTCTCTTTGAAATCCAAACTTGTCATATGCTGGTGGAGGGTATTGCAGATGTGGCTCCACATGCCAAGCAATGGTCTGCATCACTTTCCGGTTCCAGGTTGTCTTCTTTAGGATCAGACTTTTCAGTATTACAAATGTTAACCAAATTAATACCCCTAGAATTACCAATATAATTGCCGTCTCCAGTAAGGATTTAACCCAATTACTAATATTCCATCCGCTAAAAATTTTATCCAATCAACTTGTTGTCATATCTTTCTCTTCCTGTTCTGCATCTTGTTCCACTTGAGCCAGCTGTTCTATGACATGTTCTACATCAGTAGTCACATTTGGAATGTGGATGTAGCAATGATCAATACGATCTTTTAGAAATCCGCACACTCCATGTTCCTTTAATAACAGTGTATCTCATGCCAATCGATTTTGTAGAACCATTTCAGTTGTAGCTTGTAGGTGGATATTAAAATCTCTAAAGCCTCCAAATTCCTTTCCCACAGCTCATGATTTATTTTTTTTCCTTTTAATGTGTTAATTGCCAGGCTGTGTACCTGTGTATTTCATGCATGCTAGCTTGCTTTTGCAGACAGTAAATTATTGCCAGCAATAAGAACAGGATACAGACCTGTGAGCCACCTATAGTTGATTGACGTTGTGGTCAGATAAAACCCCTCAAATTCAAGGCTGTGTGTGAGCAGCCACTAAAGGGAAAATGGGAAATGGTTAGTCCAAAATGCCCCCTCTCTCCCTCCTTGGATGCATCCTTAAAAATAGGTCTAATTTTGGTGGTGACTCTATGACAAAGGGTAAAATGAGGCAATACTGTAATCACTGGTTGCCTCAATATAAACTGGACAATGGGGAACAATTGCCAGAAAATGGATCCTTAAATTATAATACCATATTGCAATTGATGTTATTTTGCTGGCAGGAGGAAAAATGGTATGAGTTGATGCATGTTAGCACTTTCATGTCATTGTATAAGGACCCAAAAAATTCAGACTGAGTGTGTATTGTGGAAAGATCATATTATGCTATGCGCCAAAAAGAAAGGGGGTAAAGGGAAAGGTAACACCCACCTCCCCTCAAATTTATCCAGATCTAGAACAAGAAGAGGTTCAGTTATTGGTACCCTCGGCATCACTGCCATATAATCCATCTTTGGGAAGGGACTCGGATGTTCCCCCTAATTCCGAAGCTTCTGCAGGGACATCAGAGGCCTTTCCTGAGGCCTGGAGTGACTCCAACCTTAGCCCAGTAGCACATCACACTCAACAGGAGATGGGGCCAGTTATCCTTGCACCACTAAGACAGGTGGTGGGACCAGAGGGAGAACCTGTTTTTGTTCATGTTCCATTTACAAGATCAGATTTGTTAAATTGGAAACAATCTGTTGGATCTCATATGGATAATCAATCAGCAATGCATCAGTTATTAGAAATTATTATGTATACCCATAACTCCAATTGTGGGAACATGAAAGCTTTATTAAACACCTTTTTGACTGCAGAGGAAAGGAGAATGGTTCCAGAAAAAGCTCAGGTGGAGGCAAGGCAGAGGTACCTGCGAGGAAAGGTAGAGGAATTAGTAACAATTAAGAAAAATCCTAGGTGAGACCCAAATACCAACAGGGGTGTAGTGGGTTTATGTGGCAAGGTTTTGGTAGCAGGGGGCCATAGGGGTGGCTTCTGTGAGAAGGATCTAGAAGCTACCCCATGTTTGGTAAGGGCCCCACTGCTGACCAGAGCTGAGCCAATAAGTGATGTTGTTTGCGCCTCTGTGAGAGCATATTTAAGACAGGGAAAAAAGCTGCGCCACACAGCAGCTGGGAATGTGAGAGGAGTGAGGAACAGCCTTGCAGGCACCAAGGTCAGCGAAGAAGGAGGGGGAGAGGTGCTCCAGGCGCCGGAGCAGAAGTCCCCTGCGGCCTGTGGTGAGGACCATGGTGAAGCAGGATGTCCCCCTGCAGCCCATGGAGTACCACGGTGGAGCAGGGTTCCACGCTGCAGCCCGTGGAGGAGACCATGGTGGAGCAGGTGGACCTGCACTGACAGAGACTGTGGCCTGTGGAAGACCCCTGCCGGAGCAGATTCCAGGCCGAACCTGGAGCCCGTGGAAAGGAGCCCACGCAGGAGCAGGTGACCTGGCAGGAGCTGCTGCCCGTGGGGGACCCAGGTTGGAGCAGTTTGCTCCCGAGGTTTGGACCCCGTGGTACGGACCCATATCTGGAGCAGTTCTTGAAGAGCTGCTGCCTGTGGGCAGCCCACACTGGATCAGTTCAGCAAGGACTGCATCCCGTGGGAGGGACCCCATAGCACAGGGGACGAGAGTGACCAAGAAGGAGCGGCAGAGAAGAATTGCTATAGACTGACCATAACCCCCATTCCCCCGTTCCCCTGTGCCGCTCGGGGGGAGGAGATGGAAGAGGGTGGATGGGGGGGACAAGGTGCTTTTGGTTTCTTTCCTTTGTTTCTCACTTCTCTACCTCGTTAGTAATAGGCAATAAATCTTACTGTCTCCCTATGCTGAGTCTGTTTTGCCCGTCACGATAATTACTGTGCGATCTCCTTATCCTTATCTCAACCCTTGAGACCCTTTCATCGTATTTTCTCCCCGTTCCTCTTTGAGGAGGGGAAGTGAGAGAGCAGTTGTGGTGGAGCTCGGCTGCTCACCCGAGCAAAACCATCACAGGGGGTCAATAGTCATTAGGACAATATTGACAATTAATCCTTTATTGGATTCAACACGGGGTACCAAAACCAAAAACCTTTCTAAATTATATGAGGTCCACCAGGACCTAGATGAGAGCCCATCTGTGTTTTTTGAACACCTCTGTGAAACAGCCAGAAAGTGGACAGATCTGGACCCAGAGGAGGAGGAAAACAGGAAAATATTTAACATGTTGTTTATAGGGCAGTTGACCCCAGACATTAGGAAAATCTGCAAAAGGTAGAGGGGATCGGAGGAATGTCAATCTCAGTTTATTGAAATAGCCTACAAGGTTTACAATAACCAAGAAGCAAAGAAAGAAACGAGAAGAAAAAGAAAAAAAGAAGAAAAAAAAAAGAAAAAAGAAAAAAAGAAAAAAAAAGAGAAGAAGGAAAAGAAATTACAGGTATCACTTTTAGCAGCAGCTATAGTAGACAGACAAGGAGGCTGTGGAAGAGACAGAGGTAGAAGTAGAGGTGAAAGAGGGGAAGGGTGAGAGAAGGCAAAGGAAGCTGGAAAAGACCAGTGACCCACTTTATTAAACATCCAGGGTAGATGAGGAAAGGGATGAAACCTGGGGAGTATTGGCAAGTAGAACGTCTGAATTTCCTAGAAAAGGATCATATTGATATCTCCTAGTGCGGGTGGACACGTTCACTGGATGGCCAGAGGTCTTCCCACGTGAAATTAATAAAGGTGTGAGAAAAATCACAATTATTTTTTTTTTTAAACAGGGTCTTCTGTGAAGCTATTTTATTAGCAATTGCAATGGCGAGCGTCCTGCAAGCAGGAGTGCACATTAAAAGTTTATCATAACCTTATATTCTCTATTACCCGACACCTGATTTCTCCCGTTTCCTCATTGGCAGAGAACTACAGGTTCACAGCCTACTTAACGCCCATGCATGTACATTTTTTTTTGACCAACTGTTAATTTCTCCTTTTCCTTTTTTTCCCTTCTTGTCTCGTGACACTCTATGTAGGATCTTTTTTTTTTTTTTTCCACATATTTTTGAGCTCAGTCAAATTTGTCCCATTTGATCTACATACATAGCGCGACTAGCATTAATAACAGTGCACAATCCTCCCTGTGAGGTTAGCAATAAATCTAATACCATTCGATTCTGGAGTACTATTTTTGCAAACTTGTTACCTCCTTTTGTAATGCCTGGACTGCATCCAGAGTGTTATCTTCTAGTTCTTCAATTATAGCTGAGATATTTACAATAGCTTTTTCTAATTCACTCATCCCTAACCAAGGTTAAAACCACCTTGCAAAACTGTGAAATGCCCTGTTTCTTTTTACTAGAAGATTATCGGGAATCTGCTTAATTCTGCGTGTGGTCTCAAGGGGGCTTTGGCTTTCTGGGGCTTCAATAATAGTTACATTTGGAATTATTGCCTCCAGGGTGCAAGCTCCCTTCCATCCTAGGGGCAACACCTTCCTGGCTTTATGGCCACATAGCCAGTACCACCCCTTGCCATTCGGGACAGGCCATCCATCTGGTTACAGGATTCTCATGTTGTATTTAGTGTGCATTATGTATATTAGCATTCCCGTGGCTACCATATTCGGTACAGGATGGATTATTCCCTACTTCATAGATAATATTTCCACACGCAGGGTCAGTACTATTGCCCCTTGAGTTTCTATCGATGTTGTTTACAGGGCACCTTTGATAACATGGCATATTGTAGCCAGGATTATGTGTAGGGAGCTCAACTTCAAAATCTATTCCTTCCTGGGACTGAGTATGATCCGTCATTTTTAGAAATCTGGAGAATCCAGACACAGTTGCTGCTGGAATAGGAATCAAGGACAAGGCCTTTTTCTGTCTTTCTAGGCATCCGGGTGCAAATCCAACAATTATTTCGAGATAGAACTCGAGAGATGTTCTGGATTAATTGGAAATGCTGATTTTTCCCTCCATCCTATCACTAATCCACTGAGAACAGGTATTACTAAGATAAACTTAAAATACATCACTTCTATATATATACCCCTACAATAATTAAGAAATAATAAATAAGAAAAACAATAAAAATCACAAACTAATAAGGATTCTTCTGGTGGGGATTAAATACCCCTCCCCCTGCTTCTTTTTCTCCCACTTCCAGGGAGTGTTCCCTGGAAACACTCCAGTTCTGTGTAATTCATTCCCTTTTACGCATTAATTCATTAAGAATTCTTCTAAGGAGAAGTTAAAGGTTTACAATAGATAGTTTTAACAGTTTTAACCTTAAAAGTCTTTGTTAATGCAGTCTCTCAGGTATCAGGGTTAACTGATGCTTTTACCCAGGCATAATGAATCCACCCTTTCTCAGCCGTTCTTCCTGCTGTCTGTCTCAGTACTTGGAACAGTCTGTCCCACTCAGGTTGCAGCTTTGATTCTCTCCATGTTCGCATCAGATCCCAATCTCCTGCTCGGAATGGATGGATCAGGGCTTCCAAGGGTGGGGTTTGAGCTAACAGTCCATGGGTCCTGAGAGATGACAAAGAGGACGACAGCCCGAGTATATAGTTCTTAAGAAAAGCATCTTTTGTCTCAAATTGAGGGAATTCATTCCCTTTGTCCATGTACAGCAATCCAAATAATATTTCATATGGTGAAACTTCCACATCTTTTCTTGATGCAGTTTGAATTCGGAGAAGTGCCAAAGGTAAGCACTTCATTTGGGGAAGCTGAGTTTCCAGAACTTAGTCAATTGCTTCTCTACTGTCTGATCCGCTCCACCCTTCCAGAAGAGGAAGGATGCCAAGGAGTGTGAAATTTCCACTTAATTCCTAGAGTCCACATTAGCCCTTGCAATGTTTGCGTTTACGTGGCAAGGTTCTGGTAGTGGGGGGCCTGCAGTGGTAGCCCCTGTGAGAAGAATCCAGAAGCTGCCCCATGTTAGATAAGGCCAGTTTCTGCCGGCTCCAAAGGGGCCCACCGCTGCCCAGAGGCAAGCCATGAGCAATGCAGTTTGTGCCTGTGAGAGCATATCCAAGAAAAGGGAAAAAAAACCTGCTGCTCAACAGCATCTGGGAGAGCGAGGAGTGAAAAACCTCCCTGCAGATACCAAGGTCAGTGAAGAGGGAGGGGGAGGAGGCGCTCCAGGTTCCGGAGCCGAAGCTCCCCCGTGGCCCACAGAGAGGCCCATAGTGGAGCAGGCTGACCCCCTCACAGCCCATGGTGTACCATGGTGGAACAGATCTCCATGCTGCAGCCTGTGGAGAGGAGCCCATGCAGGAGCAGGTGATGGGGGGGAGTGTCCCCAGGGGGTCCCAAGCAGGACCAACCCGCTCCTGATGAATAGACCCCACGGCACAGATCCACACCTGGAGCAACACCCAAAGAGCTGCTGCCCGTGGAGAAACCCACACAGGAGCAGCCCAGGAAGGTTGGCACCCTGAGGGAGGGACCCCCCATCAGAGCAGGGGAGAGAGCGACTGTGAAGGAGTGGTGGAAATGAAGCACCTGGATCAACCACAGCATCCACTCCCATCCCCCCCTGCGCCATTCAGGGTAGGGAAGAAGTGGAAGAGGGTGGATGGGGGAAGGTGCCCCCAGCTTGTTTCTTTGTTTCTCACCGCTCCAGCCCATCAGCAATAAGTAATAAATTTTATTAATCTCCATATGCTAAGTCTGTTTTGCCCATGACGATAATTGTAGAGTGATCTCCCTGTCCTTATCTCAACCCTTGAGCCCTTTTTCATTTATCAGGGGCTCTCAATGGGACTAGGTTTCTAAGAAGCCCCAACTCCCGTATTCTGAATTTATAACAGCAATCTCTCCTTCTTCCACTCTGGATGCTCCTATGTGAAGTGGCTAGCCAGGCCACACTTAAAACATCTTCTCAAAGCCTGTCCCCACTAGGATTTAGGCTGCAACACAGGTAGCTTTCCTTTCCTGTACATTTTGGAAGCGTTGAATTCCTGATTCTCGTCCCCCTTTGGGCTGACTGCAGATAATTTCCCTATTTACCTTTTGACATACTACACAACTCCTGCATACTTGTTCAGCCAGAGTATATATATATATATTCTTACACATCTATATTTCTATACCACAGTATCACACATTGCTGGAATTCCCCAGTTACTCTCTTGATGTAAAACAGTTAATATTTGCCTCATTAGCACTTTATTCAGCATTTCCCTCCCCTCAGGGAGTATCTGTTTTCCTTTGGACTTTGTGACTCCTAATTCCTTAAAAACCTCTTTCTCTTAAAACTTCTTACTTCTTTTTAGATTTGGGTAGGGGTAGCTCAACAATTCCCTGAATCCTCTCTGGATTTATTCTTCATTCCCCCTCACACAAGATGCCCTAAATACTCGACTTCTCTTTCTACATGTTGTAATTCATTTTCCAATACTTTCAAGCCTTGTTTTCCCAGAAAGTTGAATAGCTTGTTAGTGGCTTCCTTCACAGCTGTTTTCTCCTGTCCTGACAATAACAGATCATCCACATATTGTAACAGTAACACCTCCTCTGGAGGTTGGAATTGCTCCAAATAAATTTGGTGGTCCTGTAAACCCCGGAGGTAAAACTGTCCATCTGTATTGTTGCTTCCACCCTGTTTCAAGGTCTTTCCATTCAAAGGCAAATATATCTTTGCTCTCAGGGTCTGAGAACACTCCATTAATAACACCGTTATTCTAGTCTAACAATTTACTATTCAAATGCCCAATTTCATTATCAAATCCTTTCACAGAATCACAGAATAGTCTAAGTTGGAAGAGACCTCCAAGATCACCGAGTCCAACCTCCTACCTAACGCTAACAAATCTTCCACTAAACCATATCCCTAAGCTCTACATCTAAACGTCTTTTAAAGACCTCTAGGGATGGTGACTCAACCACTTCCCTGGGCAGCCTATTCCAGTGACTAACAACCCGTTCAGTAAAGAAGTTCTTCCTAATATCCAACCTAAAACTCCCCTGGCGCAACTTTAACCCATTCCCCCTCGTCCTGTCACCAGGCACGTGGGAGAATAGACCAACTGCCACCTCGCTACAGCCTCCTTTCAGGTACCTGTAGAGTGCAATAAGGTCGCCCCTGAGCCTCCTCTTCTCCAGGCTAAACAGTCCCAGCTCCCTCAGCCGCTCCTCGTAAGACTTGTTCTCCAGACCCTTCACCAGCTTCGTAGCCCTTCTCTGGACTCGCTCAAGCACCTCCATGTCCTTCTTGTAGCGAGGGGCCCAAAACTGAACACAGTACTCGAGGTGCGGCCTCACCAGAGCCGAGTACAGGGGGACAATCACTTCCCTGGACTTGCTGGCCACGCTGTTTCTTATGCAAGCCAGGATGCTGCTGGCCTTCTTGGCCGCCTGAGCACACTGCTGGCTCATATTCAGCCGACTGTCAACCAATACTCCCAGGTCCTTCTCTGCCAGGCAGCTTTCTAACCACACATCTCCCAGCCTGTAGCTCTGCTTGGGGTTGTTGGGCCCCAGGTGCAGGACCCGGCACTTGGCCTTGTTGAACTTCATACCGTTGGCCTTGGCCCATCGGTCCAGCCTATCCAGATCCTCCTGCAGAGCCTTCCTACCCTCGAGCAGATCGACACACGCACCTAACTTGGTGTCATCTGCAAACTTGCTGAGGGTGCACTCGATCCCCTCATCCAGATCATCGATGAAGATGTTAAAGAGGACTGGTCCCAGTACTGAGCCCTGGGGGACTCCACTAGTGACCGGCCTCCAACTGGATTTGACTCCATTCACCACAACTCTCTGGGCCCGGCCACCCAGCCAGCTCTTAACCCAACGAAGCGTACGCCAGTCCAAGCCACGAGCAGCCAGTTTCCTGAGGAGAATGCTGTGGGGAATGGTGTCAAATGCCTTACTGAAGTCAAGGTAGACCACGTCCACAGCCTTTCCCTCATCCACTAAGCGTGTCACCTTGTCATAGAAAGAGATCAGGTTCGTCAAGCAGGACCTGCCCTTCATAAACCC
>NW_023310365.1:0-3143 GCF_011077185.1 Oxyura jamaicensis | reverse complement strand
GGGGGGGGGGGGGGGTGTAAATTGAGGATGGGGTCAGGGGATACCCCATGATAACACAAGGGGGGGGATCTAGATGACGCATTGGGATTGGTGTGGGGTGACCCGGCTGGGATCCGTATTAGGTGATGGGTTTGGGCTCAGTTCTAGGTCCCCCAACCCCGTGCTTCATGTGAGGAATTTGGGGGGGGGGTCTCAGTTCCAGGTAACCCAACCAGGATCCAGTCTAGATAATGTATTGGGGGGGGGGGCACCCCATCGGGAGCCGTTTTAGGTAGGGAGCTGTGAAGGTCGGTTCTTGGCGACCCACCAGGACCCCTTTTAGCTCACGTTGAGTGCTCGGTTCTAGGTAACACAACCATTTGAGATGGGTGATCTGGGGGGGCTGGTTCTAGGTAGCCCACCCACTGCCCATCATGGGGAGCAGACTGGGGGTGGGTGGGTTCTAGAGGATCCATTTTGTGCCCATTTTGGAGGGCAGGACGTTCTAGGTGCCCCAACCAGGGCCCATTTTGGGGGAAGTTCTAGGTAGCCCAACCAGCCCCATTCTAGGTACTGCATCAGGAGATGTTCGAGGACTGTGGTGGGGGGGAGGAGGCCGAGGCATGGCTTTATTCTATTGGTAGCTGCCTGCAAGGGGGTGGGGCCTGCCCCGGGGGGGCGGGGCCTTCCCAGACGGGGTGGGGCATGGCCTGAGAAGGCGGAGCTAGAGGGTGGTGAGCTTGTGGTGGGGGCGGGCAAGCTTCTCGGGGTGGTCGGAGGCCATGAGGGAGATGTCGCGGAAGATGTCGAGGTAGGTGTCGTCACCTGCGGGGGGGGGGTGTGGGTGGGGGGACCCCAACACGGGGACCCCCCCCCTTGAAACCTCCCATCGGGGGACCCCAAATTCAAGGACACCCCCCCCCCCGGTCCACAAAGGATCAGCCCAAACTCAGGACCCCCCCTGAAACCCCTATTGCCCCCCCTCTGGTTGAGGGTCTCCCCCCAGCCTTCTCCCTCTGAACTCAAGGATACCCCCAAATTTCAGGACCCCCCCCCAATTTATTTCCCAGACCCCCCCCCAAAGCCACTCCTCTGCAGTCCCCCCCAGAAGCCCCCATACCCAGGTTCACCCCCAAACCCAGAGCCCCTCCCCAAAAACCCACCGGTCTGCCCCTGGGCAACGTCCAGCTCCCGCATCTTGGCCAGCCGCAGCCTGAGGGGGAGAAAGTGGGGGTGGGGGGGTGATGGGGGGCGGGGGGGATCCCCCCACCCAAGGGTGCTTCCCCCACACCCCCCCGACACCCAAGGGTGCACTCACAGGGTGACGATGTCGGCGTTGGCGAGCTCGATGGCGATGGTGAGGGCGTCCTTCCCCTCCGCGTCCACTGCGTTCATGTCAGCCCCCCGCTTCAGGAAGAGGCAGGCCAGGCTGGAATTTGGGGAGGGGGGAGAGAAAATATGGGGGGGGGGGCCATAAAAGGGGGGGGGGGGGGGGTCAAAAGGGTGAGGTCTCCCATCCAAGTACTGAACGGGGCTGCGCCTGCTTAGCTTCCCTGCAGAGGAAGCTGTGCTGGTGCACCCTCTGGAGATGGGGGGGGGGGGAATTGGCCCGCCCCCCTCAAAAAAAAGGGTGCTTCCAAAAGTAATATGTGCCCCCAAAAGGGAATAAGGAGACCCCCCCAAAGGAAATGGGTCCCCCCCCCGAAAGGAGTTGGAGCTGGTCACCCATCCAAGGAGCAAACGAGGCAGCTCCTGCTTAGCTTAGCACGTGACCGCGTAAAGGGTGAGCACTGCCACCATTCATTAAATACTGGGCAAGCAGTCACCCATACAGAAACCAAACAGGGCAGCCCCTGCTTAGCTTCCCATCACAGCCTCGTTAGGGGTGGGCACCGCCACCATTCGTTGTATGGGGATGCTGAGCAGCACCCCACCCAAGGGACCCCCCCAGTTTCCCTCCCAGTCTGTTACTGGGACGCACCCAGTGTGGCCCAGCATGGTGGCGTGGTGCAGCGGCCCCCGCCCGTGGCAGTCGCTCTGGTTGACGTTGGCTCCGTTCTGCAGCAGGAACTCGCAGGCCAGCAGGGAGTTCTAAGGGGCGGGGGGGGGGAGGGGGGGGGGAGCAGCGCGGATTTAGGGGCGCCCCCCAGCACCCAACGTGGGGGTCTCGCGCCCGTGCCCCCCCCGCCCCCTTACCGCGGCCACGGCCTGCAGCAGGGGCGTGCGGTTCTCCTCGGCCGCGTTCACCCAGCCGGGGTCGGCGCCGTGGGCCAGCGCGTCGGCCATGGTGGGCAGGCGGCGGTGCTGGGCCGCCCAGTACAGCAGCGCCCCGGGGTGCAGGCTGGGGGGGGCCTCGGCCTCGCTGGGCTCTGGGGAAAAGGGGGCGGGGCGGGGGGTGTCAGGACACGCCCACTATGCCCTCGGCCACGCCCACCCGCCGCGAGCCACGCCCGGTCGTCGCAAAGCCACGCCCACCCCGAGCCGAGCACACCCGGATCCATTGAGGCAAGGTGGGGGGGGGGAGGGGCAGGAGCCCTGCCCACTTGGCTCGGAGGCACCGCCCCCTGGAAGCCCCGCCCACTTGTCTTAGAGGCTCCGCCCACCCCGGAAGCCCCACCCTTTATCGCGAAGTCCCGCCTCTCCACCCCAAACCACGCCCCTTCACCATAAACCCCGCCCCTCCCACCACAAGCACCGCCCCTTTGATAAGCCCCGCCTCATGTCGAAGCCACACCCCTTTCCAAGCCCCATCCCCTGCTAAGCCCCGCCCCTTCATAAACCTCACCCCTGCTAAGCCCCGTCCCCCGGTAAACCTCACCAATCATAACACCACCCCTGCTAAGCCCCAGCCCCTGCTAAGCCACACCCACAACAAACCACGCCCCTAAGCCCCACCCAACCATAAGTCCCACCCCCTACCCAACCCCCCTCTCTGCCATAAGCCCCGCCCCCTAACACCACCCAGCTCAAGCCCCGCCCCTTCCCCACCCCACGAGGCCCCGCCCCCTCACCCTGGGAGCCGCGATGGGCGGGGCTTCCTCGGGGGGCGGGGCCTGGGCGCGGGGGGCGGGGCTTGGCCACCCCCCCCGGCAGGCGGGTGACGAATTTCTTCTCCACGTACTTGGCGCGGATCCAGTCCTCGCGCTGCGCCCTGGGGGGGGGGG
>NW_023310364.1:25171-36945 GCF_011077185.1 Oxyura jamaicensis | reverse complement strand
TCTTTCTTTCTTTCTTTCTTTCTTTCTTTCTTTCTTTCTTTCTTTCTCTTTCTTTCTTTTTCTTTCTTTCTTTCTTTCTTTCTTTCTTTCTTTCTTTCTTTCTTTCTTTCTTTCTTTCTTTTTTTCTTTCTTTCACAAAGGTTTATATTTCAAAGTAGGAAACAAGGAAAAACAGAAGTAATTGAACTAGACTTCCATTAACTCAGCTCAGCTGTGTTAATAAATATATACATAGCATTATATGTATATATAAACTTTAAACTATATATATAGTTCTTTATATATAGTTATATGATTAAATATATTTACATATGTATATATAAGCATATGGAAAGAGCAAGCTATACATTTAGGGTTTTGTTTGTTTGTTTGTTTTTATGACAATTTTAATTACATTAATCTCCCTACACTGAGTCGGTTTTGCCCAAAACAGGGTGGGGAGTGAGAGAGCGGTTGTGGTGGAGCTCAGTGGCCCAGCAGGGTAAAGCCACCAAAAAGCACCATTGTTTGCCACAGCAGATAATACAGGAAATTTATAGCTGTACCCATAATATGCAAAATTAAAATATACCTGAATGACTTTCAAAAAATAGCCATGGCAGATTAAAATTATAATTTCATTAATTTACAAGATTTTGTGGTAAGCAATCCCTAACGCTTTAAACATCTGATCTCATCAGTAGTAATAACTGAGGTTGTGATCTCATTTTGAGTTTCCACGTAATTCTTATTTTCATTAGATTATTAAAGAGGTCTGAGTAGTATAGTGATCCATCATCATGAACTTTTTCTTCAATGCTGTTAATCAAGAAGTAGTTAAAGAAATGCAGTACATACTCTACAGGATTTTCTTACACCGGGATGCATATAAGTCCATAAGACCTGATGAGATTCATCCCAGAGTACTCAAAGAGATGGCTGATATCACCATGGGACCTCTCTCAATTATTTTTCAATGGTCTTGGGAATCTGGAGAGGTCCCAGTTGATGGGAAGCTTACAAACGTGGTCCCAGTTTTCAAGAAGGGCAAGAAAGAAGATCATGGCAATTACAGACCTGTCAGTCTCATTTCAGTGCCTGGCAAAATTATGGAAAAGATTGGTCTGGGAGTTACTGAAAAACACCTAAACGTCATTGGTCAAAGCTAACATGGCTTCAGTAGGGGAAGGTCATGTCTAAAAAACTCAATGTCATTCTAAAACAAGATCACTTATCTAGTTGACAGAAGGAAGCCAGTCAATGTAATATTTCTGGACTTCAGTAAATCTTTCAGTGCTGTCTCTCACAGTGGACAAAATGACCAGTATACAGTTAGATAAAAGCCTAATAAGATGAGTGAACAATTGGATGATGGGTCCAGCCCAGAGGGTTCTTGTAAATGGGGTTATATTGGAATGGCGACCTGTCACTAGTGGGGTTCCACAGGTCTCCACTTGAGAACCATTCCTCTTCAATGTTTTCATAAAAGACTTGAAGGTTTTGTGAGCAAGCTCATGGAGGATACCAAATTAGGTGGAGTTGTTGACTCTGTCAAGGCTGGTGATGCTTTGCAGAGAGAGCTGAACAATCATCAACAATGTGAAGTTTAATGAGAGCAAGTGTTGGGTCCTGCACCTGGGAAGGGGCAACCCTGATTGTATACATCCTGATACAACCCTGTATCTGTATACAACCCTGATATGTATACAGACTGGGGGATAAGATAGATGCTGGAGAGCATCTTGGAGGTTCTGAACAACAGCAAGTTGAACTTGAGCCAGCAGTGTGCCTGGGTGGCCAGGAGGGCCAACTGTATCCTGGTGTGCATCAAGAACAGCATTGCTATCTGGTCAAAGGAAGTGATTGTCCTGCTCTACTCTGATCTGGTGTGGCCTCACCTTGAGCACTGTGTGCAGGATATAAAACCATTAGAGAGTGTCCAAAGGAGGGCAACAAAGATGGTAAAAGGTCTAGAGGGGAAAGAGTATGAGGAGAGGCTGAAATCACTTGGATTGTTAAGCCGGAGAAGAGGAAATTGAGGGGAGTCCTCATTATGGTCTACAACTTCCTCACAAGGGGGAGTGGAGAAGCAGACACTGATCAGGGGAGGCATCTGCCCTAGTCAGGCCTCACCTGGAGTAATGTGTCCAGTTCTGGGCTCCCCACTACAAACAAGACAGGTATCTCCTGGAAAGAGTCCAGAAGGGGGCCTGAAAGATGATATGGGGCCTGGAACATCTTCCCTATGAGGAAAGACTGAGAGACCTAGGTCTGTTCAGCCTGGAGAAGAATGAGAGGGGATCTTATTAATGTTTAAAAATACCTTAAATGTAGGAGACAGAGGGATTTGGCCAACCTCTTCTCAGTGGTTTATAGTGATAGGACAAGGGGCAACAGCCACAAAATAGAACACAGGAAGTTCCGCACCAACATTGAAAAAATTTCTTCACAGTGAGAGTGACGGAGCACTGGAAGAGGCTGCCTAGAGAGCTTGTGGCATCTCCTTTTCTGGAGATATTCAAGGTCCGTCTGCATGCCTACCTGGGCAGCCTGCTCTGAGGAACCTGCTTTGGCAGGGGGGTTGGACCCAATGATCTCTCAAGGTCCCTTCCAACTCCTACAGTTCTGTGATTCTGTGTGATTCCGTGATCTCTTCTCTCAGGTGACCAGAGATAGGACCAGAGAGAACGGCTCAAATCTGTGACAGGGGAGCTTCAGGATGATATCAGGAAAAGGTTCTTCATTGAGAGGGTGGTCTGGGACTGGAACAGGTTCCCCAGGGAACTGACCATGGCACCAAGCCTGACAGAGTTCAAGAAGCATTTGGACACATTATCTGATTTATTTATTTATTTATTTTTATTTTTGGTAGGTCCCTTCCAAACCTGATATTCTATGATTCTATGATTCTATGATTCATTTATCAATACTGTCAACTATTGAGTGTATCAATATCACTATAAGATTTCCAGAACTACATAATGGAATTAAAAAATAAAAATAAAAAAAAATCGTCTTTGGCTGTTGTAATAAATCGTCGTTGCTGTAAAAATTGTCTTTGGCTGTTGTAATAAACAATCTGCAGGCAATACCACAGGCCAAGGTGAGGATCTCAGTGAAGTAGCATTTTTATTTCCACTTGTCATGGCGGGCATCCTGCAAGAAGGAGCATGAAGCAGAAGTGTATCATAGCCTTATATTTCCTATTACCCAATGCTTGATTCCTCCAGTTTCCTCATTGGCTGAGTACTACAGGTTTACAACCTTGATGCTTGTTACTATACCATATATGTACAATTGACCAATCTTTAATTTCTCCTTTTTCCTTTTTATATGCTTAACACAATCCCGGCTGTTATGTCTGTGCAATCACTTTTGAAAATGGAGGTTTAGTGGAATTTTCTACTGCAAGAACATAAATTTAATTCTCACACTGTATTTTTATTTCCTGTGTATTTTTCTTCCACAGACATTTAAATGATTCAGCCTTCTCACTCTTCTGAATACTGCAAATAAAGTATAATAAGATATGAATACTACTCAGATATACTTCATGTTGAACATGCAACAGAAAATGTGTATTTTATATATTTTACGCTTTAAGAAAAAAAAAAAAAAAAAAAAAAAAAAGGCATACAGCTTGACAAGAGTGTCTAAAGATGTTTTGTGTTTACATTGTCTCATACAATGAAAATGAGTTTCTTCTTCACTTGTTCCAGCAAGGGCTGTCATTTATGATAGTGAAGCTATCTAACAGAAAAACACAAACACACCAAAAAAAAAAAAAAAAAAAAAATCAATACAGTATAACCAACAACAACAACAAAACCAATTTTTTACCCTCAAAATTACCTTTGCAATTACAGTATTTCTGGACAAATTCAAAGTTTTAGAAAAAAAATCTAAATGTAGCAGTATATAAAAATAACAATTTTAATTTGATTTTACCATGTGATAATATTAAAGACTAAAAAGAAAAAAATGTGGAAAAATAGACCTGTTTTTAGTGAAAAATAATAACAAGTCTCACAAAAGAAACATTGTATTAGTTAAAAATGAGATAAATTTCACATGGTTTACATATATAGAAAGTATACAAATTCAAATTTACATTAAATTTACAAAAAAAAATATCTCCATGTCATCACACAGTTTTAATTGAATACTAGGTTTGTTGCTTTAAAGTGTATAATTACATATATTCTGCTAAATCCCATAGAGGTATGAAAAAAAAAAAAAAAAAAAAAAAAAAAAAGTTGATCCAATGATCCAATGGCAGACATTCCAGATCATTTTCTAATGCAAAATCTGTCTTTTTGTTCCTATACCAAGTCTTTTGTTCCTATACCATTTATTTAGAACGTATTCAGAACATTAATCATCAGCAGCACCCAGTTTAAGAACCTGACCGTACAGGTGATAGTAATTCTGTAAACATAAGTAAACATAGATTTGAACTTGGTGAAAGAAATACTTTTTTGATCCAGTGATTATAAACAGAAAACTATTTTGTGTGCTACTCTAAAAACATCTGAGCACAGATATTTGGGCTAGAAGATGTTTGAGGATTCTAAAAACTGTTAACTTATGTGTCCCATACAAACACAATTATTATAGACTCTATAAAGAATATGCAGACAATATGAACTGAAAAGCTGAAAGAAATCTCAGCCCATTTGTTCATGGAGTTCCATCATCACACTGGACCATTGTTCAAAAGGGGAAAATAAATATATATTGACTGATTAGGAAAAGAAAGTAAAATATTAAATTCATGTTTTAGAGAAAGTACCAGATTAAATAAACTTGCTGTTTAAATTGTTCGATATAACAGCATGCTGATCTCTTTTCATGCACTAATATATCAAAAACTGTTTTAAAATACTAAGTTCATTTAGAATTATTAAATTTACCATCTGTCTAAGATCTTCTGAGGCAAGCTAATAACTGTTGCTCCTATCCTTCCCTTTTCACTAGTACTTCCTCATAGAACATGACAGTCTAGGGCCATGATACTGGGCACAACTTATGTGACCACATTATACCTGGGAGACATTGCTTCCCACCTTTGCACATGCTGTCATTTTCATCAATGGTAGCTCAAAACCTTTAAAACTATGAGGTTTTTACTCAACCTTGCCTGTATCCCTGTAAACTTACAGCTTTATGTAGCTCTTCAGGCAAACTGGCATCTACTAGTTAAAGAACTCCTCAGTTCTCCCTTGAGGAACATATCAGCAAGTTGGAGCTCATGTTTTACTAATACCAGTCTGTACTTTGGCTGCACAAAGTAGTTTAAAGTCCGACTGTTGCCCTTTTCATTGATGTTTCATTTTTTTGAAGCATCACATATTGAATTGGAAATAAATAGAAACAAAATACATCCTCATGCATTAAACCCATACTTCACTGTAAAACGTTAATATTGATATCCACTAAATTGCAAGTCAGTGTCAGCTCTTACTAAGATAGAGTCATCACATACAGAAAAAATAAAGGAGAACCCACAACTGTTGACTACACATTGATATTTTTAGTAGTCACATCTCAGGAAAACAAATATGCTAATAGTTCTAGGGAGATATTTACCAGTGCCATCATCATGAGTTTTGCTTTTGACTTGCATTACTGTATATGCAATACACTTACACATAACAGCTTCCTTATTATTGTTCACAAGATCCCTATCTTTGAGACTTTTCAGTCTCTTCAGGTCCAACTGTTTCCTTTAAAAATTTGCTCCATCATTTTTAGTTAATTTATTCAGGGTCTTATTAATTTATAGTTATATATTATAAAAATGTATTTATAGTTTTATCTCCATTGCTACAATGTGTTCTAGAAAATGCATCTGCAGCTCCCAGGTGTAAAAATTCCCAGAGCAGTACAGAGGAGACAAAATTATCTGTTAGCAATGTCAGACTTATGCAGATTGTTTCTGTTGTCATTGTCATTCCATAGTGAAGAATATGAAAAGTATTTGTATATATAATAACTTTTTTAACGGCATATAAATAACTCTTTTCACACACTTTTTTATGTGGCTCATGAACTATTATAAAATATGTTAAAACACTGCCAATTAGTCAGAAATTTAAGAGTTTTACTATGTTAATATTTTACTTAGAAAATTCTAACTATTCTGTCAATGTTTGACTGAAAAACTCAAATTATATAACTAGTCACAATTAGTCTTTGACTGCTTTCAAGCTCTGTTTCTGGGGTGGGAGGAGGTTGTTTTGCAATTTTTATTTTTTTTTTTTTCTCATCCACAGTCTCAAGCAGACTCTTATCAGAGTTCAGGCAGATATTTACATTTTCAAGATTGGCTCTCAGGACCAGTTGCTACAATTGCTTTGATAGATCCAAGTTATTTTAAAATATTTTTTTTTTTTTAAAAAAAAAAATCACATTATGTAATTTTTTGTTTCTAGTGCTATACTTCATTTATTTCTCTGTAGGATCTGTTATCATATCAGCATGAGTTCATGATACTTGAGTAACCTGATATTTGGAATAAATAAAACAGTATTCCAATATTTAAAAATCCCTATCTACCAAAATAAAAAATAAAAAATAAAAAAAAAAACACCAATCAACTCTGAAATTGGATCTGATTAACATAATGCAACGAATACTTAAACTTTCAAGTAATATTTAATTCATATTTAATATACCAGGAAAATGTATTTTCATATTGCAGTTACCTGTAGTGAATTTGTATGTGCTTCAGCCTGTTGCAGTTGCAGAGGTACCAAAGTACAGTCCTCTGCATATTTCAGTAGACATTCATCCACAGATGACTTTGGCAACACAGCTTGCTACTGCTAGTATCGCAGCCTGATCAGGACTAGAAAAAATGCCATACATTTAAGTGACACTACCCACTACCTCACCAATTACATCACCCAGTGCCTAAGGATCTGTCTGGGTATGCTGACAGTAGTTTCAGCAGTGTTGTAGGTTCAGTGAAAACCGAATAGTTTTGGTTTTATGCCAGAATTAGATTTACATGATTGGACGTGTTATAACTGCCATGCCAAACATGGCAAATTTGGCATTGTTAACACACTCGAACCTCTGCTGTGTCCCTTAGGTCTTCCTCCCTCCCAGCCTCCCAAGATAAGCAGAGGTCAGAGATGGATGAGCACCAAGGTCAATAAGCAGTAGTCATATGACTGCATACCTAATAGGGAAATCTGAAATGTTCAAACTGATTTCAGAATTAAATTGGCATGGAAAATTAAAAAGGAATGTAAGAGGAAGAAACAAACAAACAAACAAATGAATAAAATAAAAAAAAAAAAAAAAAAAAAAAAAACAGACGGAGAGAGAGAAAAGGAACTTTTAAGGAATGTCTAACAACCTAGTCTAAAAACCTACATTGTTTGATAAATGAACTTTCTGCTAAGTATTTGAAAGTAGTCCTATGCAAAACAAGATCAATACACTCAAAAAGAAGCTCTAATGCATCGATCATTTTATTATGTATTTTCACAGCTTTAATTTTGCATAAATTTATGTTGTTATTTTATTACAGGATTTTTTTGGTTGGTTGGTTGGTTGGTTTATTTTTTACTGTTAAGTCCTCTGCATTTCAATAATCAGTCATGGACGAGGGAGCACAAATCACATTTCTATAGACTTTACTTCAACTCCAGATACAAAAGAGACTTGATTTTCTTCTCGTTACCAACTGATTAAGTAAATGTTTACATTGTATACACAACTTTTGTCTATACATCATAATTAGGTGGACATGAACAATTAAAATGAGAATTTGTAGTTGTATATAATGCTTAGGGTATTACCTTACAGCACAATAGACATTAGGAAAAAAGCACTTCCAAAAAGTAATGAAACCAAGGTAAATGTGGTAATTGTGGTGTACTAAATGTGAGCACAGCTGTGCACATTCTGTGTGAATCAGTCTTCTGATAGATTTCATTAAGTATGCATTAAAAAAAAAAAAAAGCAATTACATTTGTTTTTAGTTAAATATCTCCTTTCTAACAATATTGTTAGTATTGTGAGGATCTTGATTAGTGAGATCATGAACAGGAGTAATGACAGTAATTCAATGAATCAAATTGAAAGTCTCTAGAAACTATCGAAATAGTCCAACTTTTAAGTTTATTTAATGAGGTATAGCTGCTCATCAAATTCTTACTCTTTCATTCTTGTTTTTAAACATGGCAATCACATACCTGACAGAAGGAAATGCTAGAGTCTAGATTTGAATCTATATAAAAACCTATCCATAATGATTTGCAAAGGGTGAGGAAAATAGAAATGATATCAGCATACATACTTAGGTGTGTTATCTGTGGATTTTAGGAATACAACAGAACATGTGTGTATTATACAAAACTTGCCATCCTGAGGGAGTTGCATAAGTAGTATCAGATAGCAATAATTTTATTCCAGAAGAAGGAAATGTGTATTCTTAAATTCACCTTGTAAAAATAGAGACTAATTTTCTGAGAAATCAGCTATGGCCCAATTTGAAATTCAGTACTGTAAACATAGTTCAGAAAATACTGTTAAAAAGATTCCCTCATTTTGCTACCCTATTAATTCTCTACCACCATTCATTTGATCAAATGTTCAAGTATCAAGTTACTCTGAATTTGCTAAAAAAATAAAAAATAAAAAAATAAAAAAAAAAAATAGAGAGTGATCAGAGCAAAACTTCATAACACAGCATTATAGAGACTGTACAAAGTGTTTGTAATAACTATGTGAAATGTTTGTACCTCAGAATGACTGATTCATGCTATAGAAATCAAATATATATTTTAAAAATACTACAGAATTCTGAGGTTTAATGTTTGCCAAAAAAAAAAAAAAAAAAAAAAATGTATTTGTAGTACTTATTGAATTTTGAGGAAATAAAAATTTGTTCACAAAATTTTGGGATTCAACACATTAAATGATTGATGTACTCAAAGCTGGCCTTAGGCGAAACTGAAGAGCTTCCATCTAAATCCAAAATATTCTGCCCTCCCACAAATGTACCATGCAGTTATATAACATTAGAGGTGCAAACACTGAATAAAGATGAAAGCATTTAATACAACATTCAATATATAAGTCAACATGTTTTACTTTTTTTTTCCTTATAAAGGCACCTATTACAGTTCAGCTCACAACTCCTGCACTTCCTCCAAGCCAAAGCTATATCTTTGCCAGCAATCTTGACACACTGAACAGCAATCCTCTGAATCAGGCTTTTGTTATTATTATTTATTTACTACTTGCTTGCTTTATTTTAAATAAGACATGAACGAGAAGGAAAAACCTATGTACATACACTAGCTAGAGGCCTGAGTCACATGTGGAAGTCTTGGATTCAGTACTCTTCACTGTCTGAGAACATTCAAGGGCATATGTTTCACTTCCAAGTGAAATGCCAGGTGAAAAGTTAAGCCAAATGGGAGCTTCCCTCTCTTAGTATTCACCTTCTCAGATGAAAAATTACTACTATACAGAAAACAACAGATGATTTACAGACAAGGCATGCAGATCACAGCTCTGATCTTCCTGGCTGGCATAGTCTTGTGAGGGAATGGGGGCTTCAGTACTTGCACACTAAATTATTTCTATACTTTATTCAGTGACTTCTCTGACTAAGGAAAAAGCTTGACAAGACTCATCATTCATCTGGCCAGAGCATTGCCACTTGTCTTGAGAAGAAAATATGTTAGATACGTAGCGAATTATACATTAAATCAGAGCTTTAAATCACGTATTTGTACAAGCTCACGATCCTAAACATCAAGTAAATTAATTTACTTAAAGTATTTCAATTTAAGTATAATGTTGCATTAACTATCGAAGTGTCAATAACAACTACAATCATTTTCTGGAACTATGATTTGATAAATAGTTTGAAGGGTAATTTTTTGACTGGTAAGCAGATTTATAGAATGTATGTCTGGGAGACATAGGCAACTGTCTTACCTTGGGATCTTATTTTGCACTCTAGTGCTCAATAGTTGAGAGACAGCTGGAAGGTGGAGGTTTTAACTGTAGGCTTTTTGTCTTTTGGGAAATTTAAATTTGTAACTGGCCAGCTTGTAACAGATGCTGCTTTCACTTACCAGCTAAATTAAAAATTGCACCTTTATTAATGGACTGTAGTGTTGGTGAAGATTGTGTCAAGGGACTACAAAGGAGGTAGAGCATTTTGGTTAAACTGTCTTAATTCTTTAAAGAGAGCTCTATAAAGAATACCAAAATGCTTCCAATCTCTGCAAAAGCACTGTACTAAAACACAAAACTATACGAATTGGAAATAAGATTACACTTTAAAATTAAAAAAAAAAAAGAAAAAAAAAATCCTCCTCTATATATTGTCTTCAGAAAATAACCCCTTTCCTCAAGTTTTTTGCTTTTTCATGTAGAGGTTTTGAATATTGCCTGTCTAAACAAACTGTCTGAAGCTTCCTCCTGCTTCTCAGAAGCAGCACTGACATCCTTCCCTCACACTTGCCAACAGCCATTTATTTTTCTTTCAGGTGTACACCCTCACTGCAGGACTCTACTTGTTTTGTCATCTATCTATGTCAGATTATGAAACACCATGTTGAGTACAGTAATGCACAAGAACTACACTTTCAAGATAGCAAAGATTTTAGTTGTTCTGCATAACAGTTAATGTAAAAATGTGAAGGGAAGTAAGAAGTGTTTAGTTTCAAATAGTCCTCCTTAAACATCCATTGCTGACTGAAATCCTGAGTAAGGCAAGTTATCAGTCTTTCTCAGCATAGCTGTGCTGTTGTACAACTTTTACTTCTGGAAAAATTAAAATTAAGACATTGTTTAGTGTACAGGAAAGGTAAAGGGATATTGAGTCAGTACTTTATTATTATTATTATTATTATTATTATTTCCACTCTCTGAAATGCCAACTAAGAATCGTTTCAGACATCCCAGGCACAGACTTTGTTTCTAACCTAGCTCTATATTTTGTGCCTATCTAGGCTTCTAGAGTCTCTGAACTCATCTAATTCAATGCAACAGTCTCTGGGCTATTAAGTACAATTGATTACTTTATCCTGAAACACTGTCACTTTCCAGGGGATTTACAATAAAGCAAGGAAAACAACACATAATGAAATCTGCAGCTGTGTGCATAAAAAATGTTTTTCAAAATGAATCCTTCCTTGTTAATACCAGACTTTATGTGTATTTACATCACAACAATCAGAGCTCTGCAAGTAAAAGTTATCATTTTACATGCTGAGATTTATATTTTACCTATTCATTTTCAACTGTGTTACTTTCTTGAAATCCCAATTTGTCAAACTGAATATTTCCAGAAGATACTCCTTGCTTTTAATCGTAAACGTCAGCAAGAAGAATATAATTGAAATACTCCTTCCAACCAAGTTCATATCATCTAAATCTATTTTATGCTATGCTGCATTAGACAGTTTTCTTGTGAAATGTCAATGGGTGGGGGTTGGGAGAATGTAGAGGAGAGTGAGGATTTATAGTACACAGGAAGACTGATTGTTTGTGCTTTGCCAAAAATCTTAAATATCTACCTGAAACCAGCTCTTGGAAAAAGAATAATTGAAGCTCATTGCCTGGCCAAGCCATTGCCTATTTGCAACACTTTTAATTATACGTGATAACTACTGAAATGAACAAGCCTAGGCTGCTTTTACAGTGGCCACCAATATTAAAACCATTAACCGAATATAATTTCATTTATGTATTTATTTATTTTTTATTTATTGTTCCTAAGGGGGGGGGGTGGTTAATTGGTTTTTATTTTTTTGTTTTTT